>NW_028270147.1:94982897-95238281 GCF_037043375.1 Chiloscyllium plagiosum | reverse complement strand
GAGAGAGGGGGAGGGGGGAGAGAGAGGGGGAGGGGGGAGAGAGGGGGGGAGGGTGGGAGAGGGAGTGGGGGGAGGGGGGAGAGAGAGTGGGGCGAGCGGGGGAGAGAGAGTGGGGGGGAGAGAGAGAGTAGGGGGGGGAGGGGGGAGAGAGAGAGTGGGGGGGAGAGAGAGTGGGGGGGAGGGGGGAAAGAGAATGGGGGGAGGGAGGGAGAGAGTGGGGGGAGGGTGGGAGAGAGTGGGGGGAGGGTGGGAGAGAGAGGGGGAGGTGGGGGGGAGAGAGAGGGGAGGAGGGGGGAGAGAGAGGGGGTGAGGGGGGGAGAGAGGGGTGAGGGGGGGAGAGAGGGGGGAGGGTGGGAGAGAGAGTGGGGGGAGGGGGGAGAGAGAGTGGGGGAGGGGGGGAGAGAGAGTGGGGGGAGGGGGGGGAGAGAGAGTGGGGGGCAGGGGGGAGAGAGAGTGGGGGGGAGGGGGGGGAGAGAGAGTGGGGGGGAGGGGGGGAGAGAGAGTGGGGGGGAGGGGGGGAGAGATAGTGGGGGGGAGGGGGGAGAGATAGTGGGGGGAGGGGGGAGAGATAGTGGGGGGGAGGGGGGAGAGAGAGTGGGGGGAGGGGGGGAGAGAGAGTGGGGGAGGGGGGGAGAGAGAGTGGGAGGAGGGGGGGAGAGAGAGTGGGGGGAGGGGGGAGAGAGAGTGGGGGGGAGGGGGGAGAGAGAGTGGGGGGGAGGGGGGAGAGAGAGTGGGGGGGAGGGGGAAGAGAGAGAGTGGGGGGGAGGGGGGAGAGAGAGAGTGGGGGGAGGGGGGGAGGGGGGAGAGGGGTGAGAGAGTGGGGGGGAGGGGGGAGAGAGAGTGGGGGGGAGGGGGGGAGAGAGAGTGGGGGGGAGGGGGGGAGAGAGAGTGGGGGGGAGGGGGGGGAGAGAGAGTGGGGGGGAGGGGGGGAGAGAGAGTGGGGGGGAGGGGGGAGAGAGAGTGGGGGGGAGGGGGGGAGAGAGAGTGGGGGGGAGGGGGGAGAGAGAGTGGGGGGGATGGGGGAGAGAGAGTGGGGGGGAGGGGGGGAGAGAGTGGGGAGGAGGGGGGGAGAGAGAGTGGGGGGAGGGGGGAGAGAGAGTGGGGGGGAGGGGGGGAGAGAGAGTGGGGGGAGGGGGGAGAGAGAGTGGGGAGGAGGGGGGGAGAGAGAGTGGGGGAGGGGGGGAGAGAGAGTGGGGGGAGGGGGGGAGAGAGAGTGGGGGGGGAGAGAGTGGGGGGGAGGGGGGGAGAGAGAGTGGGGGGGGGAGAGAGAGTGGGGGGGGGGAGAGTGGGGGGAGGGGGGGAGAGGGGAGAGAGAGTGGGGGGGAGGGGGGAGAGAGAGTGGGGGGGGAGGGGGGAGAGAGAGTGGGGGGGGAGGGGGGAGAGAGAGTGGGGGGAGGGGGGGAGAGAGAGTGGGGGGGAGGGGGGGGAGAGAGAGTGGGGGGGAGGGGGGGAGAGAGAGTGGGGGGGAGGGGGGGGAGAGAGAGTGGGGGGAGGGGGGGAGAGAGAGTGGGGTGAGGAGGGGGGAGAGAGAGTGGGGGGGAGAGAGTGGGGGGGTGGGGGGGAGAGAGTGGGGGGGAGGGGGGGAGAGAGTGGGGGGGAGGGGGGATAGAGTGGGGGGGAGAGAGAGTGGGGGGGAGGGGGGGAGAGAGAGTGGGGGGGAGGGGGAGAGAGAGTGGGGGGGAGGGGGGGAGAGAGAGAGTGGGGGGGGAGGGGGGGAGAGAGAGTGGGGGGGAGGGGGGGAGAGAGAGTGGGGGGGAGGGGGGGAGAGAGAGTGGGGGGGAGGGGGGGAGAGAGAGTGGGGGGGAGGGGGGAGGGAGAGAGTGGGGGGGGAGGGGGGGAGAGAGAGTGGGGGGGAGGGGGGAGAGAGAGTGGGGGGGAGGGGGGAGAGAGAGTGGGGGGGAGGGGGGAGAGAGAGTGGGGGGGAGGGGGGGGAGAGAGAGTGGGGGGGAGGTGGGAGAGAGAGTGGGGGGAGGGGGGGAGAGAGAGTGGGGGGGACGGGGGGAGATAGAGTGGGTGGGACGGGGGGAGAGAGAGTGGGGGGAGGGGGGGAGAGAGAGTGGGGGGGAGGGGGGGAGAGAGAGTGGGGGGGAGGGGGGGAGAGAGAGTGGGGGGGAGGGGGGGAGAGAGAGTGGGGAGGAGTGGGGGAGAGAGAGTTGGGGGAGGGGGGAGAGAGAGTGGGGGGGAGGGGGGGGGAGAGAGAGTGGGGGGGAGGGGGGAGAGAGAGTGGGGGGAGGGGGGGAGAGAATGTGGGGGGGAGGGGGGGAGAGAGAGTGGGGGGGAGGGAGGGAGAGAGTTGGGGGGAGGGGGGAGAGAGTGGGGGGGAGGGGGGGAGAGAGTGGGGGGGAGGGGGGGAGAGAGAGTGGGGGGGGAGGGGGGGAGAGAGAGTGGGGGGGAGGGGGGGAGAGAGAGTGGGGGGGAGGGAGGGAGAGAGAGTGGGGGGGAGGGGGGGAGAGAGAGTGGGGGGGAGGGAGTGGGGGGAGGGGGGGAGAGAGTGGGGGGATGGGGGAGAGAGAGTGGGGGGGAGAGAGTGGGGGGATGGGGGAGAGAGAGTGGGGGGGAGAGAGAGTGGGGGGAGGGAGAGTGGGTGGGGGGGAGGGAGAGTGGGGGGGAGGGGGGAGAGAGAGTGGGGGAGGGGGGGAGAGAGTGGGGGGGGAGAGAGTTGGGGGGGAGGGGGGAGAGAGAGTGGGGGGGAGGGGGGAGAGAGAGTGGGGGGGAGGGGGGGAGAGAGAGTGGGGGGGAGGGGGGGAGAGATAGTGGGGGGGAGGGGGGAGAGATAGTGGGGGGGAGGGGGGGAGAGAGAGTGGGGGGGAGGGGGGAGAGAGAGTGGGGGGGAGGGGGAGAGAGAGAGTGGGGGGGGGAGAGAGAGTGGGGGGGAGGGGGGAGAGAGAGTGGGGGGGGGGAGAGTGAGTGGGGGGGAGGGGGGAGAGAGAGTGGGGGGGAGGGGGGAGAGAGAGTGGGGGGGAGGGGGGAGAGAGAGTGGGGGAGGGGGGAGAGAGAGTGGGGGAGGGGGGAGAGAGAGTGGGGGAGGGGGGAGAGAGAGTGGGGGGGGGGGGGGGAGAGAGAGTGGGGAGGAGGGGGGAGAGAGAGTGGGGAGGAGGGGGGGAGAGAGAGTGGGGAGGAGGGGGGGAGAGAGAGTGGGGGGGAGGGGGGGGAGAGAGTGGGGGGGGAGGGGGGGAGAGAGAGTGGGGGGGAGGGGGGGAGAGAGAGTGGGGGGGAGGGGGGGAGAGATAGTGGGGGGGGAGGGGGGAGAGATAGTGGGGGGGAGGGGGAAGAGAGAGAGTGGGGGGGAGGGGGGAGAGAGAGAGTGGGGGGAGGGGGGGAGGGGGGAGAGGGGTGAGAGAGTGGGGGGGAGGGGGGAGAGAGAGTGGGGGGGAGGGGGGGAGAGAGAGTGGGGGGGAGGGGGGGAGAGAGAGTGGGGGGGGAGGGGGGGGAGAGAGAGTGGGGGGGAGGGGGGAGAGAGAGTGGGGGGGAGGGGGGAGAGAGAGTGGGGGGGAGGGGGGGAGAGAGTGTGGGGGGAGGGGGGAGAGAGTGGGGGGGATGGGGGAGAGAGAGTGGGGGGGAGGGGGGGAGAGAGTGGGGAGGAGGGGGGGGAGAGAGAGTGGGGGGAGGGGGGAGAGAGAGTGGGGGGGAGGGGGGGGAGAGAGAGTGGGGGGAGGGGGGAGAGAGAGTGGGGAGGAGGGGGGGAGAGAGAGTGGGGGGAGGGGGGAGAGAGAGTGGGGGGGAGGGGGGGAGAGAGAGTGGGGGGGGGGAGAGAGTGGGGGGGAGGGGGGGAGAGAGAGTGGGGGGGGAGAGAGAGTGGGGGGGGGAGAGTGGGGGGAGGGGGGGAGAGGGGAGAGAGAGTGGGGGGGAGGGGGGAGAGAGAGTGGGGGGGGAGGGGGGAGAGAGAGTGGGGGGGGAGGGGGGAGAGAGAGTGGGGGGAGGGGGGGAGAGAGAGTGGGGGGGAGGGGGGGGAGAGAGAGTGGGGGGGAGGGGGGGAGAGAGAGTGGGGGGGAGGGGGGGGAGAGAGAGTGGGGGGAGGGGGGGAGAGAGAGTGGGGTGAGGAGGGGGGAGAGAGAGTGGGGGGGAGAGAGTGGGGGGGTGGGGGGGAGAGAGTGGGGGGGAGGGGGGGAGAGAGTGGGGGGGAGGGGGGGATAGAGTGGGGGGGGAGAGAGAGTGGGGGGGAGGGGGGGAGAGAGAGTGGGGGGGAGGGGGGAGAGAGAGTGGGGGGGAGGGGGGGAGAGAGAGAGTGGGGGGGAGGGGGGGAGAGAGAGTGGGGGGGAGGGGGGGAGAGAGAGTGGGGGGGAGGGGGGGAGAGAGAGTGGGGGGGGAGGGGGGGAGAGAGAGTGGGGGGGAGGGGGGAGGGAGAGAGTGGGGGGGGAGGGGGGGAGAGAGAGTGGGGGGGAGGGGGGGAGAGAGAGTGGGGGGGAGGGGGGGAGAGAGAGTGGGGGGGAGGGGGGAGAGAGAGTGGGGGGGGAGGGGGGGAGAGAGAGTGGGGGGGAGGTGGGAGAGAGAGTGGGGGGAGGGGGGGAGAGAGAGTGGGGGGACGGGGGGAGATAGAGTGGGTGGGACGGGGGGAGAGAGAGTGGGGGGAGGGGGGGAGAGAGAGTGGGGGGGAGGGGGGGAGAGAGAGTGGGGGGGAGGGGGGGAGAGAGAGTGGGGGGGAGGGGGGGAGAGAGAGTGGGGAGGAGTGGGGGAGAGAGAGTTGGGGGAGGGGGGAGAGAGAGTGGGGGGGAGGGGGGGGGAGAGAGAGTGGGGGGGAGGGGGGGGAGAGAGAGTGGGGGGGAGGGGGGGAGAGAATGTGGGGGGGAGGGGGGAGAGAGAGTGGGGGGGAGGGAGGGAGAGAGAGTTGGGGGGAGGGGGGAGAGAGTGGGGGGGAGGGGGGGAGAGAGTGGGGGGGAGGGGGGGAGAGAGAGTGGGGGGGGAGGGGGGGAGAGAGAGTGGGGGGGAGGGGGGGAGAGAGAGTGGGGGGGAGGGAGGGAGAGAGAGTGGGGGGGAGGGGGGGAGAGAGAGTGGGGGGGAGGGAGTGGGGGGGAGGGGGGGAGAGAGTGGGGGGATGGGGGAGAGAGAGTGGGGGGGAGAGAGTGGGGGGATGGGGGAGAGAGAGTGGGGGGGAGAGAGAGTGGGGGGGAGGGAGAGTGGGGGGGAGGGAGAGTGGGGGGGAGGGGGGGAGAGAGAGTGGGGGAGGGGGGGAGAGAGTGGGGGGGGAGAGAGTTGGGGGGGAGGGGGGGAGAGAGAGTGGGGGGGGAGGGGGGAGAGAGAGTGGGGGGGAGGGGGGGAGAGAGAGTGGGGGGGAGGGGGGGAGAGATAGTGGGGGGGAGGGGGGAGAGATAGTGGGGGGGAGGGGGGAGAGAGAGTGGGGGGGAGGGGGGAGAGAGAGTGGGGGGGAGGGGGAGAGAGAGAGTGGGGGGGGGAGAGAGAGTGGGGGGGAGGGGGGAGAGAGAGTGGGGGGGGGGAGAGTGAGTGGGGGGGAGGGGGGAGAGAGAGTGGGGGGGAGGGGGGAGAGAGAGTGGGGGGGAGGGGGGAGAGAGAGTGGGGGAGGGGGGGAGAGAGTGTGGGGAGGGGGGGAGAGAGAGTGGGGGAGGGGGGAGAGAGAGTGGGGGGAGGGGGGGGGGGGAGAGAGTGGGGGGAGGGGGGGAGAGAGAGTGGGGAGGAGGGGGGGAGAGAGAGTGGGGAGGAGGGGGGGAGAGAGAGTGGGGGGAGGGGGGGGAGAGAGTGGGGGGGGAGGGGGGGGAGAGAGAGTGGGGGGGAGGGGGGGAGAGAGAGTGGGGGGGAGGGGGGGGAGAGATAGTGGGGGGGAGGGGGGAGAGATAGTGGGGGGGAGGGGGGAGAGATAGTGGGGGGGAGGGGGGAGAGATAGTGGGGGGGAGGGGGGGGAGAGATAGTGGGGGGGAGGGGGGAGAGATAGTGGGGGGGAGGGGGGAGAGAGAGTGGGGGGGAGGGGGGAGAGAGAGTGGGGGGGAGGGGGGAGAGAGAGTGGGGGGGAGGGGGGAGAGAGAGTGGGGGGGAGGGGGGAGAGAGAGAGTGGGGGGGAGGGGGGAGAGAGAGAGTGTGGGGGAGGGGGGGAGGGGGGAGAGGGGTGAGAGAGTGGGGGGGAGGGGGGGGGAGAGAGTGGGGGGGAGGGGGGGGAGAGAGAGTGGGGGGAGGGGGGGGAGAGAGAGTGGGGGGGAGGGGGGGGGAGAGAGAGTGGGGGGGAGGGGGGGGAGAGAGAGTGGGGGGGAGGGGGGGGAGAGAGAGTGGGGGGGAGGGGGGGAGAGAGAGTGGGGGGGAGGGGGGAGAGAGAGTGGGGGGGAGGGGGGGAGAGAGAGTGGGGGGGAGGGGGGGGAGAGAGAGTTGGGGGGAGGGGGGAGAGAGAGTGGGGGGGATGGGGGAGAGAGAGTGGGGGGGATGGGGGAGAGAGAGTGGGGGGGATGGGGGAGAGAGAGTGGGGGGGGGGGAGAGAGAGTGGGGGGGGGGGGAGAGAGAGTGGGGGGGGGCGAGAGAGTGGGGAGGAGGGGGGGAGAGAGAGTGGGGGGAGGGGGGGAGAGAGAGTGGGGGGAGGGGGGAGAGAGAGTGGGGGGGAGGGGGGGAGAGAGAGTGGGGGGGAGGGGGGGAGAGAGAGTGGGGGGGAGGGGGGGGAGAGAGAGTGGGGGGGGGAGAGAGTGGGGGGGAGGGGGGGGAGAGAGAGTGGGGGGGAGGGGGGGAGAGAGAGTGGGGGGGAGGGGGGGGAGAGAGAGAGTGGGGGGGAGGGGGGGGAGAGAGAGTGGGGGGGGAGAGAGAGTGGGGGGGAGAGAGAGTGGGGGGGGAGAGAGAGTGGGGGGGGAGAGAGAGTGGGGGGGGGAGAGTGGGGGGAGGGGGGGAGAGGGGAGAGAGAGTGGGGGGGGAGGGGGGAGAGAGAGTGGGGGGGGAGAGAGAGTGGGGGGGGAGGGGGGAGAGAGAGTGTGGGGGGAGGGGGGAGAGAGAGTGTGGGGGGAGGGGGGAGAGAGAGTGGGGGGGAGGGGGGGGAGAGAGAGTGGGGGGGAGGGGGGGAGAGAGAGTGGGGGGGAGGAGGGGGAGAGAGAGTGGGGGGGGAGGGGGGGGAGAGAGAGTGGGGGGGAGGGGGGGGGAGAGAGAGTGGGGGGGAGAGAGTGGGGGGGAGGGGGGGAGAGAGTGGGGGGGAGGGGGGGGAGAGAGTGGGGGGGAGGGGGGGGGAGAGAGTGGGGGGGAGGGGGGGGGGAGAGAGTGGGGGGGAGGGGGGGGGAGAGAGTGGGGGGGGGGGGCGAGAGTGGGGGGGAGGGGGGGGGGAGAGAGTGGGGGGGAGGGGGGGGGAGAGAGTGGGGGGGAGGGGGGAGAGAGAGTGGGGGGGGAGGGGGGAGAGAGAGTGGGGGGGAGGGGGGATAGAGTGGGGGGGAGAGAGAGTGGGGGGGAGGGGGGATAGAGTGGGGGGGAGAGAGAGTGGGGGGGAGGGGGAGAGAGAGAGTGGGGGGGGAGGGGGAGAGAGAGAGTGGGGGGGGAAGAGAGAGTGGGGGGGAAGAGAGAGTGGGGGGGAAGAGAGAGTGGGGGGGAAGAGAGAGTGGGGGGGGAAGTGAGAGTGGGGGGGGAAGAGAGAGTGGGGGGGGGAAGAGAGAGTGGGGGGGGGAAGAGAGAGTGGGGGGGGGAAGAGAGAGTGGGGGGGGAAGAGAGAGTGGGGGGGAGAGAGAGTGGGGGGTGAGAGAGAGTGGGGGGGGTGAGAGAGTGGGGGGGGTGAGAGAGTGGGGGGGGTGAGAGAGTGGGGGGGGGAGAGAGAGTGGGGGGAGAGAGAGTGGGGGGGAAAGAGTGGGGGGGGGAAAAGAGTGGTGGGGAAAAGAGTGGGGGGGGAAAAGAGTGGGGGGGGAAAAGAGTGGGGGGGGAAAGAGTGGGGGGGGGAAGAGTGGGGGGGGAAAGAGTGGGGGGGGGGGAAAGAGTGGGGGGCAAGAGTGGGGGGGGAAGAGTCGGGGGGGTAAGAGTCGGGGGGGTAAGAGTCGGGGGGGTAAGAGTGGGGGGGGTAAGAGTGGGGGGGGTAAGAGTGGGGGGGAAAGAGTGGGGGGAGGAAGAGTCGGGGGGGTGAAGAGTGGGGGGGAAAGAGTGGGGGGGGGAAGAGTGGGGGGGGAAGAGTGGGGGGGGGGGAAGAGTGGGGGGGGGGAAGAGTCGGGGGGGTGAAGAGTGGGGGGGAAAGAGTGGGGGGGGAAGAGTGGGGGGGGAAGAGTGGGGGGGGGGGAAGAGTGGGGGGGGGGAAGAGTGGGGGGGGGAAGAGTGGGGGGGGGGTAAGAGTGGGGGGGAGATGTCTCTCTCTGTCTGTGTCTGTGTCTGACTGGGGGGGGCGGGGGGGGTGAGCCGCTGACGGGGCACATTGCCGTCGGAGCCCGGGGAGAACAAGGTCACGGTCACCCGCGGATATATATATATATATATATATATAATGTATATGTATAAAAACACATTAACGATAATAAATAATATATACAGCATACTTTTGTTTAAAGAAAGCAACAGCAGCCTGACGGTGAGGGAGAGCCCGGCTCCTCCGGGTCCCCCTTCAGTCAACTCAGTCTGTCTCAGACACTCACCGACCGAGAGACCAACAACAACAATCACAATAATAAATAATAATAATAATAATAATAAATAATAGTGTTGTGCGTTGAGGGTGACGGTACGAGGTGCTGGCGGACTCACTGAGCTGTAGGTAGGCCTCGGTATCCATGGTGCCGGCCTGTGTCCCTCGCCGCTCTCCCCGCTGGATTCCAGCACAGCCTCGGGCATCGCCTTTCACTGGCTCCGAGCGTCAGCTCCGCGGGCCTGGCCTGTCCCCGCCACCCCCCGTAACACCCCCCTGTAACACCCCCCCACTGTAACAACCCCCTCCACCTCCACCTCCTCCACCAACACCTCCTCCTCTCCCTCTGCAGCCTTCTCCCTCTGAACTGCTTCAGTCAGAAAGGGGCCCTGTGAGGGGGGGGGGGGGGGATGGGGAGAGGGGAGGGGGGGATTGTGTGGGGGGTGGATTGTGTGTGTGTGGATTGTGTGTGTGTGGGGGGGGGTGGATTGTGTGTGAGTGTGGAGGGTGGATTGTGTATGTGTGTATATGGGGGGGATAGATTGTGTGTGGGGGGGGTGGATTCGGTTTGTGTGTATATGGAGGGGATGGATTGTGTGTGTGTGTGGGGGGGGGTGGATTTTGTGTGTGTGGGGGGGTTGAATTATGTATGTGTGTATATGGAGGGGATGGATTGTGTGTGTGGGGGGGGATGGATTGTGTATGTGTGTATATGGAGGGGATGGATTGTGTGTGTGGGGGGGGGGATGGATTGTGTGTGTGGGGGGGGTGGATTATGTATGTGTGTATATGGGGGGGATGGATTGTGTGTGTTGGGGGAATGGATTGTGTGTGTGTGGGACGGACGGATTGTGTGTGTGGGGGGGTGGATTGTGTATGTGTGTATATGGGGAGGATGGTTTGTGTGTGTGGGGGGGGTGGATTGTGTGTGTGTGGGGGGGATGGATTCTCTGTGTGTGGGGGGTGGATGGTGTGTGTGTGGATTGTGTGTGTGTGGGGGGGGTGGATTGTGTGTGAGTGTGGGGGGTGGATTGTGTGTGTGTGGGGTGGGTGGATTGTGTGTGGGGGGGTGGATGGTGTGTGTGTGGGGGGGATTGTGTGTGTGTGTGTGGGGGGTGGATTGTGTGTGTGGGGGTGGATTATGTGTGTGGGGAGTGGATTGTGTATGTGTGTGTATGGGGGGATGGATTGTGTGTGTGGGGGGGGTGGATTGTATGTGAGTGTGGAGGGTGGATTGTGTATGTGTGTATATGGGGGGGATGGATTGTGTGTGGGGGGGGTGGATTCGGTTTGTGTGTATATGGAGGGGATGAATTGTGTGTGTGTGGGGGGGGTGGATTTTGTGTGTGTGGGGGGGGTGAATTATGTATGTGTGTATATGGAGGGGATGGATTGTGTGTGTGGGGGGGGATGGATTGTGTATGTGTGTATATGGAGGGGATGGATTGTGTGTGTGTGGGGGGGGATGGATTGTGTGTGTGGGGGGGGTGGATTATGTATGTGTGTATATGGGGGGGATGGATTGTGTGTGTTGGGGGAATGGATTGTGTGTGTGTGGGACGGACGGATTGTGTGTGTGGGGGATGGATTGTGTATGTGTGTATATGGGGAGGATGGTTTGTGTGTGTGTGGGGGGTGGATTGTGTGTGTGTGGGGGGGATGGATTCTCTGTGTGTGGGGGGTGGATGGTGTGTGTGTGGATTGTGTGTGTGTGGGGGGGGTGGATTGTGTGTGAGTGTGGGGGGTGGATTGTGTGTGTGTGGGGTGGGTGGATTGTGTGTGGGGGGGTGGATGGTGTGTGTGTTGGGGGGATTGTGTGTGTGTGTGTGGGGGGTGGATTGTGTGTGTGGGGGTGGATTATGTGTGTGGGGAGTGGATTGTGTATGTGTGTGTATGGGGGGATGGATTGTGTGTGTGGGGGGGGTGGATTGTATGTGAGTGTGGAGGGTGGATTGTGTATGTGTGTATATGGGGGGGATGGATTGTGTGTGGGGGGGGTGGATTCGGTTTGTGTGTATATGGAGGGGATGGATTGTGTGTGTGTGTGGGGGGGGTGGGTTTTGTGTGTGGGGGGGGTGAATTATGTATGTGTGTATATGGAGGGGATGGATTGTGTGTGTGGGGGGGGATGGATTGTGTATGTGTGTATATGGAGGGGATGGATTGTGTGTGTGTGGGGGGGGATGGATTGTGTGTGTGGGGGGGGTGGATTATGTATGTGTGTATATGGGGGGGATGGATTGTGTGTGTTGGGGGAATGGATTGTGTGTGTGTGGGACGGACGGATTGTGTGTGTGGGGGGGTGGATTGTGTATGTGTGTATATGGGGAGGATGGTTTGTGTGTGTGTGGGGGGTGGATTGTGTGTGTGTGGGGGGGATGGATTCTCTGTGTGTGGGGGGTGGATGGTGTGTGTGTGGATTGTGTGTGTGTGGGGGGGGTGGATTGTGTGTGAGTGTGGGGGGTGGATTGTGTGTGTGTGGGGTGGGTGGATTGTGTGTGGGGGGGTGGATGGTGTGTGTGTGGGGGGGATTGTGTGTGTGTGTGTGGGGGGTGGATTGTGTGTGTGGGGGTGGATTATGTGTGTGGGGAGTGGATTGTGTATGTGTGTGTATGGGGGGATGGATTGTGTGTGTGGGGGGGGGTGGATTGTATGTGAGTGTGGAGGGTGGATTGTGTATGTGTGTATATGGGGGGGATGGATTGTGTGTAGGGGGGGTGGATTCGGTTTGTGTGTATATGGAGGGGATGGATTGTGTGTGTGTGTGTGGGGGGGTGGATTTTGTGTGTGTGGGGGGGGTGAATTATGTATGTGTGTATATGGAGGGGATGGATTGTGTGTGTGGGGGGGGATGGATTGTGTATGTGTGTATATGGAGGGGATGGATTCTGTGTGTGTGGGGGGGGATGGATTGTGTGTGTGGGGGGGGTGGATTATGTATGTGTGTATATGGGGGGGATGGATTGTGTGTGTTGGGGGAATGGATTGTGTGTGTGTGGGACGGACGGATTGTGTGTGGGGGGGGGTGGATTGTGTATGTGTGTATATGGGGAGGATGGTTTGTGTGTGTGTGGGGGGGTGGATTGTGTATGTGTGTATATGGGGGGATGGATTGGGTGTGTGGGGGGGATGGATTTTGTGTGTGTGTGTATGGGGGGGTGGATTGTGTATGTGTGTGGGGGGATGGATTGTGTGTGTATGGGGGGGATGGTTTGTGTGTGTGTATGGGGCGGTTGGATTGTGTGTGTGTGGGGGGGAGATGGATTGTGTGCGTGTGTCTGGGGGGGATGGATTGTGTGTGTGTAGGGGGGATGGATTGTGTGTGTGTATGGGGGGGATGGGTTGTGTGTGTTTGTATGGGGGGATGGATTGTGTGTGTGTATGGGGGCATGGATTGTGTGTGTGTGTGGGGGGGGATGGATTGTGTGTGTGTGTGAGGCGGGGAATGGATTGTGTGTGGGGGGGGGATGGATTGTGAGTGTGTGTTGGGGGATGGATTTTGTGTGTGTGTGTGGGGTGTGTGTGGATTGTGTATGTGTCTGGGGGGATGGATTGTGTGTGTGTGGGGGATGGATTGTGTGTGTGTGGGGGGGATGGATTGTGTGTGTGGGAGGTGGATTGTGTATGTGTGTATATGGGGGGATGGATTGTGTGTGTGTGTTGGGGAATGGATTGTGTGTGTGTGAGGGGGGGATGGATTGTGTGTGGGGGGGGGGTTGTGTATGTGTGTATATGGGGAGGATGAATTGTGTGTGGGGGGAATGGATTGTGTGTGTGTGAGGGGGGGATGGATTGTGTGTGGGGGGGGGGTTGTGTATGTGTGTATATGGGGAGGATGAATTGTGTGTGTGGGGGGATGGATTGTGTGTGTGTGTTGGGGGATGGATTGTGTGTGTGTGAGGGGGATGGATTGTGTGTGTACGGGGGGGATGGATTTTGTGTGTGTGTGTATGGGGGGGTGGATTGTGTGTGTGTATGGGGGGGATGGATTGTGTGTGTGTGGGGGGGAGATGGATTGTGTACGTGTGTCTGGGGGGGATGGATTGTGTGTGTGTAGGGGGGATGGATTGTGTGTGTGTATGGGGGGATGGATTGTGTGTGTGTGTGTGTGTGTGGGGGGGGATGGATTGTGTGTGTGTGTGAGGCGGGGAATGGATTGTGTGTGTGGGGGGGGGTGGATTGTGAGTGTGTGTTGGGGGATGGATTGTGTGTGTGTGGGGGGGGATGGATTGTGTGTGGGGGGGAGGATGGATTCTGTGTGTGTGGGGGGAATGGTTTGTGTGTGTGTGGGGGGATGGATTGTGTGTGGGGGGTGGATGGTGTGTGTGTGGGGGATTGTGTGTATGTGTGGGGGGGTGGATTGTGTGTGTGGGGGGGGATGGATTGTGTGTGTGTGGGGGGATGGATTGTGTGTGTGGGGTGGGTGGATTGTGTGTGTGAGGGGTGGGTGGATTGTGTGTGGGGGGGGGTGGATGGTGTGTGTGTGGGGGGGATTGTGTGTGTGTGTGGGGGGGGTGGATTGTGTGTGTGGGGGTGGATTGTGTGTGTGGGGAGTGGATTGTGTATGTGTGTGTATGGGGGGATGGATTGTGTGTGAGTGGGGGCGGTGGATTGTGTGTGTGTGGGGGGGGTGGATTGTGTATCTGTGTATATGGGGGGATGGATTGTGTGTGTGGGTGGGGTGGATTGTGTATGTGTGTGTATGGGGGGGATGGATTGTGTGTGTGGGGGGTGGATTGTGTTTGTGTGTATATGGGGGGATGGATTGTGTGTGTGGGGGGTGGATTGTGTATATGTGTATATGGAGGTGATGGATTGTGTGTGTGTGGGGGGGATGGATTGTGTGTGGGGGGTGGATTGTGTATGTGTGTATATGGGGGGGATGGATTATGTGTGTGTGGGGCGGGATGGATTGTGTGTGTGTGGGGGGGTGGATTGTGTGTGTGTGGGGGGGGATGGATTGTGTGTGTGTGGGGGGGTGGATTGTGTATCTGTGTATATGGGGGGGATGGATTGGGTGTGTGGGGGGGATGGATTGTGTGTGTGTGGGGGGGATGGATTGTGTGTGTGTTTGGGGGATGGATTGTGTGTGTGTGTGGGGGATGGATTGTGTGTGTACGGGGGGGATGGATTTTGTGTGTGTGTGTATGGGGGGGTGGATTGTGTATGTGTGTGGGGGGATGGATTGTGTGTGTATGGGGGGGATGGTTTGTGTGTGTGTATGGGGCGGTTGGATTGTGTGTGTGTGGGGGGGAGATGGATTGTGTGCGTGTGTCTGGGGGGGATGGATTGTGTGTGTGTAGGGGGGATGGATTGTGTGTGTGTATGGGGGGGATGGGTTGTGTGTGTTTGTATGGGGGGATGGATTGTGTGTGTGTATGGGGGCATGGATTGTGTGTGTGTGTGGGGGGGGATGGATTGTGTGTGTGTGTGAGGCGGGGAATGGATTGTGTGTGGGGGGGGGATGGATTGTGAGTGTGTGTTGGGGGATGGATTTTGTGTGTGTGTGTGGGGTGTGTGTGGATTGTGTATGTGTCTGGGGGGATGGATTGTGTGTGTGTGGGGGATGGATTGTGTGTGTGTGGGGGGGATGGATTGTGTGTGTGGGAGGTGGATTGTGTATGTGTGTATATGGGGGGATGGATTGTGTGTGTGTGTTGGGGAATGGATTGTGTGTGTGTGAGGGGGGGATGGATTGTGTGTGGGGGGGGGGTTGTGTATGTGTGTATATGGGGAGGATGAATTGTGTGTGGGGGGGATGGATTGTGTGTGTGGGGGGGAGGATGGATTGTGTGTGTGGGGGGGGGATGGATTGTGTGAGTGTGTGGGGAGCGATGGATTGTGTGTGTATGTGTGGGGGGTGATGGATTGTGTGTGTGTGTGGGGGGGGATGGATTGTGTGTGTGTGTATATGGGGGGATGGATTGTGTGGGAGGGGATGGATTGTGTGTGTGTGGGGGGGATGGATTGTGTATGTGTTGGGGGGATGGATTGGGTGTGTGTGGGGGGGTGGATTATGTATGTGTGTATATGGGAGGGATGGATTGTGTGTGTGGGGGGGATGGATTGTGTGTGTGGGGAGGGATGGATTGTGTGTGTATGTGTGGGGGGGATGGATTGTGTGTGTGTGGGGGGGTGGTTTGTGTATGTGTGGGGGGGTGGATTGTGTATGTGTGGCGGGATGGATTGTGTACGTGTGTATATGGGGGGGATGGATTGTGTGTGTGTGTGGGGGGATAGATTGTGTACGTGTATATGGGGGGATGGATTGTGTGTGTGTGGGGGGGGGATGGATTGTGTGTGGGGGGGGTGGATTGTGTGTGTGGGGGGGGATGGATATTGTGTGTGTTGGGGGGGTGGATATTGTGTGTATGTCTGGGGGGGATGGATATTGTGCGTGTGTTGGCGGGATGGATTGTGTATGTGTGTATATGGTGGGATGGATGGATTGTGTGTGTATGTGTGAGGGGGATGGATATTGTATATGTGTGTTGGGGGGTAGATATTGTGTATGTGTGCGGGGGGATGGATTGTGTGTATGGGGGCGGATGGATTGTGTGAGTGTGGGGGCGATGGATTGTGTGCGTGGGGGGGATGGATTGTGTGTGTGGGGGGATGGATTGTGTGTGTGGGGGGGATGGATTGTGTGTGTGGGGGGATGGATTGTGTGTGTGGGGGGGATGGATTGTGTGTGTGGGGGGGATGGATTGTGTGTATGGGGGGATGGATTGTGTGTGTGTGTGGGCGGGATGGATTGTGTGTATGGGGAGATGGATTGTGTGTATGTGTGTGGGGAGATGGATTGTGTGTGGGGGGATGGATTGTGTGTGTGCGGGGGGAGATGGATTGTGTGTGTAGGGGGGATGGATTGTGTGTGTGGGGGGATGGATTGTGTGTGTGGGGGGGATGGATTGTGTGTATGGGGGGGATGGATTGTGTGTGTGTGTGGGCGGGATGGATTGTGTGTATGGGGAGATGGATTGTGTGTATGTGTGTGGGGAGATGGATTGTGTGTGTGTGCGGGGGGAGATGGATTGTGTGTGTAGGGGGGATGGGTTGTGTGTGTGTGGGGGGGGGTGGATTGTGTATGTGTCGGGGGGATGGATTGTGTGTCTGGGGGGGATGGATTGTGTGTGTATGGGGGGAATGGATTGTGTGTGTGTGTATGGGGGGATGGATTGTGTGTGTGTATGGGGGGATGGATTGTGTGTGTGGGGGGGGATGGATTGTGTGTGTGGGGTGTGATGGATTGTATGTGGGGGGAATGGATTGTGTGTGTGGGGGGATGGATTGTGTGTATGGGGGGAATGGATTGTGTGTGTGTGTGTGTATGGGGGGATGGATTGTGTGTGTGTATGGGTGATGGATTGTGTGTGTGGGGGGGGATGGATTGTGTGTGTGGGGGGTGATGGATTGTGTGTGGGGGGAATGGATTGTGTGTGTGGGGGGATGGATTGTGTGTAGGGGGGGTGGATTGTGTGTGTGTGGGGGGGGATGGATTGTGTGTATGGGGGGATGGTTTGCGTGTGCGGGGGGAGATGGATTGTGTGTATGGGGGGGTGGATTGTGTGTGTGGAGGTTTGGATTGTGTGTGTATGGGGGGATGGATTGTGTGTGTATGGGGGGATGGATTGTGTGCGTGGGCGGGGGATGGATTGTGTGTATGGGGGGGGATGGATTTTGTATGTGCGTTGGGAGGGGATGGATTGTGTGTGTATGGGGAGGATGGATTGTATGTATGTGTGTGAGCGGGATGGATTGTGTGTATGTGTGTGGGAGGGAATGTATTGTGTGTGGGGGGCGGGATGGATTGTGTGTGTGGGGGGGGTGGATTGTGTGTGTGTGTCGGGAGGGATGGATTGTGTGTGTATGGGGGGGATGGATTGTGTGTATGTGTGTGTATTGGGGGATGGATTGTGTGTGTGTGTATGGGGGGTTGGAGGGATTGTGTGTGTGGGAGGATGGAGGGATTGTGTGTGTATGTGTGTGGGGGGATGGAGGGATTGTTTGTGTGTGTATATGTGTGTGGGGGAGGGGTGGATTGTGTGGGTGTGTGTGTGCATGTGTGGGGGAGTGGGGGGTGCCCCGTGTCTGTCTGTCTGTCTGTGATGGTGGGCAAAGGGGTTGGGAGATTTCACCACCGGAATGGCCAGCACCCTTTGACCCCACTCTCTCTCCTTTTTCTTTTTATTATTATTTTCTGCCCCCCCCCCAATCCCGTCCCCCAAACAGCCCCACAAGTTTTCTTCTCTCCTCGAAACTGGTCCCCTGCCGGCGTCCGGGGGTTGGGGGTGGGGAGGGGGGTGGTGTTTCCACGCTATTTCTGCACCCCTTCAGCGAGGTGCCACATCGGTGCCTCCCGTCCCGTCTGCAGCCGCTCGCTGCTCGAAGTGGGCAGCCTGGGTTGCCAGCCGGTCACTGACACCTCACAGTCTCTCTCTCTCTCTCTCACACTCTTCCCCTCGTAGACGTACGGAGATGCACAGCACGGAAACAATCCCTTCGGTCCAACTCGTCCATGCCAGCCAGATATCACAACCTGCCAGCATTCGGCCCATTTCCCTCCAAACCCTTCCTATTCATATACCCATCCAAATGCCTCTTAAATGTTGCAAGTGTACCAGCCACATCCTCTGGTAGCTCATTCCATACACGTACCACCCTCTGCATGAAAAAGTTGCCCCTTAGGTCTCTTTTATATCTTTCCCCTCTCACCCTAAACCTATGCCCTTTAGTTCTGGACTCCCCCACCTCAGGGAAAAAAACTTTGTCTATTTATCCTAAACATGCCCCTCATGATTTTATTCACCTCTATAAGGTCACCCCTCAGCCTCTGACGCTCCAGGGAAAACAGCCCTAGCCTAGTCAACCTCTCCCAATAGCTCAAATCCTCCAACCCTGGCAACATCCTTGTAAATCTTTTCTGAACCCTTTCATTCTTTCTCCCCCTCTCTGCTGCCCATGACGCAGCCCCTTCTGAGGAATAGCAGGTGCTTCTTTATTGCCCACTGCTCGAAATGCAGCAGTCTCAAAGTTGGCAGCCTGGAGTGCCGGCCGGTCACTGACCCCTCACTCACTCTCTCTCTCTGCTGCCCATGTCACTGCCCCTCCTGAGGAATGGCAGGTGCCCCTTTATTGCCCAAGTACCCCCTGACATTGCTTTGAATAATTACCTCCATGTTTCGCCAGGTGGAGCGGGGGTTGGGGGGGGCGGCTGTTGGAGAGAAGGTTTGACTGAGGGCGTGGGTATGTACCCGCGCAGTACATTGGCATGCACCGTGGCTAGACTTCACCGGCGTCGCGGGGTTCCTGCGGTTGTGTGATTGAGTTTGATTGCCGTCACAAATGCGGGATGTCATCCACCAGCTATACATTCTCAATATGGCAAATGTGTGCATGCAACTTCTGCGGCTATATGTGTGCAAGATTGGCACCTCACTAATCTCAGCTGCAGTGTACGATCCCACACAGCTGAATGGATGCAAATTTGCATCTGCTGGGCGTAGGCAATCTCAAAGCGACTCCCTTGGCTGCGCATGAGTCTTTTGCTGCACATGAGCTGCATCACAGCTGTGTATATGCACAGTTTCAGACCTACATACATATCATCTCACTTCTGCATGAGTGCATTTTATAGCTGTATTTGTGTGAGTGTGCAATCTTTCAGTCATCTTTATGGCTCAATGGCTCGGTGTATTGCAATCCTTTTGCTGCATGTTGCCATGCTGCAGTCTGGCAAACTGCACACATGCACCCTGCTGAGTGTCTGTGCCCAAATTTCTCATTCTTGTCCAAACGTGGTTGCACAGGAAAGCTGAAATCCTCAGCGCTCCCCCCACACCCCGGTAGAACAAGAATAAAGGCGAAAGTGAGGACTGCAGATGCTGAAGGTCAGAGGCGAGAGTGTGGCGCTGGAAAAGCACGTCAGGTCAGGCAGCATCCAAGGAGCAGGAGAATCACGCTTCGGGCAAAAGCCCTTCATCAGGAACAAGAATAAAGTCTACTTTTTATCTGTGTCTTCTACAGACCTGACGTGCACTCAGTAACAGATGTCAGGTTGAAATATATACTTTTCAATCACTTTCCCCTTTGAAAGTGACAAGTCTTCCTGTGGCTATTACTCACGAAGAGCACAGGTCTGCTAGTTTACTCTGAAGACAAGACAAGTGGAGGCCAGTGATCAAGCCTTGATTCCTCCAGGAATCGGATTTAACAATAATAGCTGCAACCTGAGCAGATAAGGAATGTTCCCATCAGTCAAGTACAAATTGTGAAAGCAGGTAAGCAGTCTAGATCTCTCTGGAGTGAAATCCATGCCAGGTTCCTTGACACAGGAGCCCTGGTCAAGCCCAGAATTTGATCAACAAAGGATGACCCCATTTGGAATGGGCACTGCAATGAGTTAGCACATCTCAGTCCAGGTCATTGTGATATATAATATAAGGGATTTAGTCTGACTGTGTAACACGCTAATGAGGCACTGTATATGCCATCACAGGGATGTCACCTGAGCTTACTCCCTCTTCTATTCTTGTGGCAAGATGAAACCTTAGTAAAATGTTTCTTAGATAAAGTCACTGTTTCCTTACCTCAGTAAGCTCTGCTGACATGCAACAAGAAAAGAATCTTACAAGAACTACAAAGGAAAGAATTTGCATTTCTACAGCACCATGTGCAACCCGAGGATGTCCCCAAGTACTTCACAGTCCCTAAAGTAGAAATGTAGATATTGTTGGAATGTAAGACGATTTAGGATGAAGCACACCAAACTGGTTAAGGTTGAACTTCAGTTAGTTGTTATATTAGTAGACAAATGGATAAGATCAGAACATTTGTAGTTAAGTAGTAGAATGGATAACTAGTTCTGAGGAAGGGTTGCTCGACCCGAACCATTAACTTTGATTTCTTTCCACAAATGCTGCAAGACCTGCTGAACTTTTCCAGCAATTTCTGTTTGCAAGCCAGATAAAGGTCTTCATGTTAGGTCTCTGGCTGAAGGTAAGTCCCTGTCAGTTACACATCCAACCAGGATAAAGTGATGTGATTTTCATTTTACTTCAACCAGATTAGCTCAGGACCAGAACCTTTCCTGTTAGTGTTAATCTGATCTATACACAAGCCAGGTAGCCAACTAAGCTAAACTGCACTGCAGATTATGGCTAAGTGGCATTTACTTAAAGGAAACAAACTTGTAAGGGGATCTCAGCTATCTGTAAGAATAATAGGGTAGTTATGGTAGGGGATATTAACTTTCCAAACATTGCCATAGTGTTAAAAGTTTAGATGGAGAGGAATTTTTTAAGTGTGTGCAAGACAATTTTCTGATTCAGTATGTGGATGTACCTACTAGAGAAGGTGCAAAACTTGACCTACTTTTGGGAAATAAGGCAGCGCAGGTGACTGAGGTGTCAGTGGGGGGGGGGCACTTTGGGGCCAGCGACCATAATTCTATTTGTTTTAAAATAGTGATGGAAAAGGATGGACCAGATCTAAAAGTTGAAGTTCTAAATTGGAGAAAGGCCAATTTTGACGATTTTTAGGCAAGAACTTTTGAAAGTTGATTGGAGACAGATGTTCACAGGTAAAGGGACGGCTGGAAAATGGGAAGCCTTCAGAAATGAGATAACAAGAATCCAGTGAAAGTATATTCCTGTCAGGGTGAAAGGGAAGGCTGGTAGGTAAAGGGAATGCTGGATGACTAAAGAAATTGAGGGTTTGGTTAAGAAAAAGAAGGAAGCACATGTCAGGTATAGACAGGAGAGATCGAGTGAATCCTTAGAAGAGTATAAAGAAAGTAGAAGTATACTTAAGAGGGAAATCAGGAGGGCAAAACGGGGACATGAGATAGCTTTGGCAAATAGAATTAAGGAGAATCCAAAGGGTTTTTACAAATATATTAAGGACAAAAGGGTAACTAGGGAGAGAATAGGGCCCCTCAAAGATCAGCAAGGTGGCCTTTGTGTGGAGCCACAGAAAAAGGGAGAGATACTAAATGAATATTTTGCATCGGTATTTACTGTGGAAAAGGATATGGAAGATATAGGCTGTAGGGAAATAGATGGTGACATCTTGTAAACTGTCCATATTACAGAGGAGGAAGTGCTGGATGTCTTGAAACGGTTAAAAGTGGATAAATCCCCAGGGCCTGATCAGGTGTACCCGAGAACACTGTGGGAAGCTAGAGAAGTGATTGCTGGGCCTCTTGCTGAGATATTTGTATCATCGATAGTCACAGGAGATGTGCCAGAAGACTGGAGGTTGGCAAATGTGGTGCTAATGTTTAAGAAGGGCGGTAAATACAAGCCAGGGAACTATAGACCGGTGAGCCTGACCTCAGTGGTGGGCAAGTTGTTGGAGGGAATCCTGAGGGACAGGATGTCCATGTATTTGGAAAGGCAAGGACTGATTCGGGACAGTCAACATGGCTTTGTGCGTGGGAAATCATGTCTCACAAACTTGATTGAGTTTTTTGAAGAAGTAACAAAGAAGATTGATGAGGGCAGAGCAGTAGATGTGATCTATATGGACTTCAGTAAGGCGTTCGACAAGGTTCCCCATTGGAGATGATTAGCAAGATTAGATCTCATGGAATACAGGGAGAACTAGCCATTTGGATACAGAACTGGCTCAAAGGTAGAAGATAGAGGGTGGTGGTGGAGGGTTGTTTTTCAGACTGGAGGGCTGTGACCAGTGGAGTGCCACAAGGATCGGTGCTGGGTCCTCTACTTTTTGTCATTTACATAAATGATTTCAATGAGAGCATAAGAGGTACAGTTAGTAAGTTTGCAGATGATACCAAAATTGCAGGTGTAGTGGACAGCAAAGAGGGTTACCACAGATTACAACAGGATCTGGACCAGATGGGCCAATGGGCTGAGAAGTGGCAGATGGAGTTTAATTCAGATAAATCCGAGGTGCTGCATTTTGGGAAAACAAATCTTAGCAGGACTTATACACTTAATGGTCAGGTCATAGGGAGTGTTGCTGAACAAAGAGACCTTGGAGTGCAGGTTCCTAGTTCCTTGAAAGTGGAGTCGCAGGTAGACAGGATAGTGAAGGAGGCACTTGGTATGCTTTCCTTTATTCGTCAGAGTATTGAGTACAAGAGTTGGGAGGTCATGTTGCGGCTGTACAGGACATTGGTTAGGCCACTGTTGGAATATTGTGTGCAATTCTGGTCTCTTTCCTATTGGAAAGATGTTGTGAAACTTGAAAGGGTTCAGAAAAGATTTACAAGGATGTTGCCAGGGTTGGAGGATCTGAGCTATAGGGAGAGGCTGAACAGGCTGGGGCTGTTTTCCCTGGAGCGTCGGAGGCTGAGGGGTGACCTTCCAGATGTTTACAAAGTTATGAGGGTCATGGATAGGATAAATAGACAAGGTCTTTTCCCTGGGGCCGGGGAGTCCAGAACTAGAGGGCATAGGTTTAGGGTGAGAGGGGAAAGATGTAAAAGAGACCTCAGGGGCAACTTTTTCACGCAGAGGGTGGTACGTGTATGGAATGAGCTGCCAGAGGATGTGGTGGAGGCTGGTACAATTGTAACATTTAAGAGGCATTTGGATGGTTATATGAATAGGAAGGGTTTGGAGGGATATAGGCCGGGTGCTGGCAGGTGGGACTAGATTGGGTTGGGATATCTGGTCGGCATGGACGGGTTGGACCGAAGGGTCTGTTTCCATGCTGTACATCTCTATGACTCTATGCCTGTGGGTAGGTAGAAATGGCCTGCAAAGACCAATGTTGGTCGATTATTAGCAAGTGACGTTAGTAATTCCAAGTTTGAAAGTTAAAATATACAATTTCTAAATTTGTAGATGACACCAACTTGGGAGAGAGACTGCAAAAGATTACAGGGAGATATTAGCAAACTTGAAGAATGGACATATACTGGTTTTAATGTAAGTATGTATGATCAATTACGTTTTGGTAAGAAAAATAAGGAGGTTGCCTATTACTCAGAAAAATATCAAGTTAAATGGCGTAGAAGAACAAAGGGATCTTGAATTGAATTGATTGTCACATGTACTGAGGCACAGTGAAAAGCTTTGTCTTGCGAGCAATACAGGCAGATAACATTTTTCCTCAGTGGTTAGCACTGCTGCCTCACATCGCCAGGGACCCAGGTACGATTCCGGCCTTGGGTGACTGTCTGTGTGGAGTTTGCACATTCTCCCTGTGTTTGCGTGGGTTTCCTCCGGCTGCTCCGGCTTCCTCCCACAACCTAAAGATATATATGAATAAGAAGGGTTTGGAGGGATGTGGGCCAGGCCCTGGCACGTGGGACTAGACTGGGTTGGGATATCTGGTCGGTATGGACGAGTTGGACTGAAGTGTCTGTTTCCGTGCTGTACATCTCTATGACTGTGACTCTATGTGTAGGTCTGGTGGATTGGCCATGCTAAATTACCCATAGTGTTAGGTGCATTAGTCAGAGGGAAATGGGTCTGAGTGGGTTACTCTTCGGAGGGTCGATGCGGACTTGTGAGGCCAAATGGCCTGTTTCCACTCTGTAGGTAATCTAATCTAATCTACGTAGGAAATTTAGAAAATAATACCTTTATCCAGAATGTGACAAGACTATAGAACTCACAGGAAATAGCTGAAATGTATAATAGAGAAGTATTGTGAATGTAGACATGTTAAAATAGGCTGCTTGGACCAAATGGCCTGTTTCTGGGGTGTATATTCTATGTAGTTCTACGAATTGCATTACAAAAAGCTATCTGCTTTCATGGATCATCATCTGACCACAGACTGAAGGCAAGTTCAGAAAACCAATGTGGAAGAAGTTAAATTGTCTGAACTGAAATTACCTTTTATCTAACGACTTTGAAATGAGTCAGCTGTAATACGCCACAAAACGTACACCTCTTATTTTAATTTATACTTGCAGTGAACATGAAAGAGTTGCCTGCAACTATCCAGTATAGAAAGACAATACAGCCAGATGCAGGAGTGCAGAAATGAGCCTTATTTCTGTCGCTGATTGGCAGAATAGAGAAAAAAAAATTCATTGGGTATCATCAAGGACTGGATGAACCTCTCTCTCTGTGGCTATTTCCTTCTTAACATCCCATAAGCTGGCACCAGTGATAAAGCAAACCAAAGAAACATCTGCTTATCAAAACCTCAAGGATTCTACAAATTTCATTTTTGTAAAAATAGACAAAGTCTTTTCTCTGGGGTTGGGGATTCCCGAACTAGAGGGCATAGGTTTAGGGTGAGGGGAAATCCATGCTGCACATCTCTATGACTCTATATGAGACATCAACTAAACAGCTATGATCTCTGGATCAACCGTAATAACTCAAGGATCCAAGAACTTTTTAAACTGCACATTCTTTACCTTCCAATTATACCAATCATTCTTTCCCTTTTAAATTTGTATGTATATTTGCTGTCACTTCTCTTTTGGGATTACTAAGTAATAAAATTCCACTTTCCTTCACTGAAGAAAACATTATGATTGGTATTAATTGAATTGTGCTATAGTTACATGTTCAGAACAATTAAAAATCTTTGTTGCGACTGATCAAGGGGGTCAAAATGAAGTGAAATCACCCTTCTTCACCTGGTTTGGACGCCTGTGATGTATCACTCATGTGAGGACATGTTATAAGAAGAGTTTTCACAGGCTATTAGGCATGTCAGCGGCCAGGTGGTGATGACTGTTTTGCTAGACTTACTTTCAGGAGAAGTACAAGCTGCACAATTTACTGAGGAAACAATTAATAAGACCTTTAACTCAGCAACAATGTGGGTCATTATTTTGTTTAGGCGCATTCCATACTCAATTCCATCATTATGTGTTCCATCCATTCAACAGCTGGAGGCAATGTGATACATTCAGTTCTTTAAAGGGGAATAACACCATCTAACTCCTGGTTTTGTGCATGCTTTTAACAAGTGCACAGTAGAGATGACCACATTATGCTAATCAACCCTGCACGTTGATCAGATGCATTTTGCCACCCGTCCAAGAGAGAAACAGAAGTTTACGAGGACGCTGTTCCTTTAAGACTGTCCTTAAAGATGCAGCAGTTTTGATAATCTAGCCTGGCCACCATTATTTACCTTTGATAGATGTGGGCCCAACACAGGGGCAGGGGGAAGCAGAATAACAATGGATAGAACATCAGAGCTGGGGGACGAGGATTTCCTATCGTGGAAAATATGAAGGAGTCCTTGTTGTCTAAGAGGACTCGGAAGAAACTATAGTCTGACTACTTATGACCACTAAAGAAAACCTCAAAAAGAACATGTTGCACTCCACAAACATGGAAAGCCGGAGCTGGATCAAGTGGAGTAAGTTGAATGACCTATGTATCTATCCTATTTCCTTATCCGTGTTGATAACGGAAAGCAATTGAGTGCATTTGTCGTGTTGTGCCTGCATGTTTACATGTTTGTGTGTAAGTGTGTGTGTGTAAATGGAGTGAATGTGCTTAAGTGTCAGGAATGGGACACGATCACACAAACCTCTGAGTCAGGAGTGAGATATTAAACCTTGGCTGGCCCTCAAAAGACGTGGCAAATTCACATGCAGACAGTCCACAGTGCTAATAAATTTCCAAGATGATGTCTTAGGAGGCATTGTTCAGGTAAAGTTACGCTGACCAGAATGGTTCTCAAGTGAAGGTCCATATCAGTTGACCTGAGGTAACCCCATTGCATGAATTGAGTTTCTCAAGAGTCAACTGTCATTCAGTCAGTAGCACTCCATCTACTTAGGAATTATGTATTTCTACAAAGACTTTAGCCCAAAATACAGGCTGATACTACCAGTGCAGGAGTGCTGCACTGTCAGAGGGACTGCCTTTTGGGCAAGCCATTATATTCAGGCCATATCAGGCCTTTTGGATGGATTTAAGGGATCCATTCCATTATTTCAAAGAGGGATGTAGGAATTCTCCCTCGTATGTCCTGGATATGAATTATCTTGCTACAGTCGAACTGAAAAATCCCACTGACGCAACCATTATCAAATTGCAGATTTTGGGGACTTGCAAATTACCTGCTATTTATCAGATAATACAATCGGGACTATGTTTCAAGAGAAAATACTAAATTGGTTTACATGTGTTTCATGACATCCTGAAGTCATGAAAGGTACTATAGAAATGCAAGTCTTTATTTTCTTTCTGGGCTATCTTTCACTCGACTCACTTGCCAGCACTGACCTTTGCAAGCTTTGACCTGTGTGAACCCTGACCCCAGCAGCCCAGACAGGCTCATGCCCCCTGTGTGATTGCATAAGTTTCATCCCCTGTCAGCTGCACGTGAAACAACATCAGCAAAACAACTTTTTCATTCTTTTATTTATTCTTTCAAATGTCAATGTCGCTGGCTAGGCCAGCCTTTATTACCTATCCCTAATTGCCCTTAAGAAGGTGATGGTGAATTGAGTTCTTAAATTGCTGCATTCCATGTGGGCTATGTACAGCACTGTGCTGTTAGTAAGGGAGGTCCAGGATTTTGACCAAGTGACACCGAAGGAAGTGTGCTAAATTTCCAAGTCATGGTGCTGTACGACTCGGAGGGGAACTTGCTAGTGTGGTAGTTCCCTTGCATCTTCTGGCAATGTCCTCTTAGATGGAGAGGTTGCAGATTTGGAAGTTGCCATTAAAGGAGGCTTGACAAATATGCTACGAGCAGACCTTAGGCAAAGTTCCACTCGGGATACCCCGAGTCTTTTAAGCTCCCAAATGAGGAAGATGACATGGCTCCCCATCTTCATTTAGCCACTCCCTCGGTTGGTTACAGCAAGGTTGATTTTAAAAAGGACCCCTCCTTAATTGTTGCATTTCTCCCAGGCCAAATGTTTTCAGAAGAATCAATTTAACTAGGCTTTCTTGAACTAACAAAACAGTGAGTTTGTTACTAAACGCAAAAGAATGAATAATGCAAACAAGAAGATAGAAATTTAAAGATATACAGATTAGTCTCACTGGGTGATTTGTGGAAAGTAAGATAGTAGAACTTTGATAGTTGAGCAGTTTATTTTCAGATTCTTGCCTTTTGCAATTCCGTTGAAAGCCTTTGGTCGTCTTTCCTGTTGACAATGGTTGTTTGGCAACACTCATTATGAGAGGGTCTTTCTTGTCCTGTTTCCTTTTGACTGGCTTATTAGCTAGCTAGCTGCTGGCACTCAGAGTGAGAGATTCATTTCACCTGCAATGCGTGAGTGACTCCTGGGTAGTTCTTCAGCTGCAACCTTTTGCAGCAGATTTGTGCTCAAAACCAGACTTTTTCACGCAAATCTCAATTCACTAGCACACACAGACTGGGTTGCCATTGATTATTAATCCTTTTTTACATTTTTCTGGAAGCATCAAACACAAAAAAAAAATCTGTAGAAGGTGGATTTCTGCTGAGAGAGGGTGATAGTCAGCCACTTTGTGTTACATCTCTCTCTGTTTGAAGTTTCACTGACCCCTCTACAGTTATGAAATTCCTTCGGCCCCTCACAGGGTGACACGGTGGCTCAGTGGTTAGCACTGCTGCCTCACAGTGCCAGGGACCCGGATTTGATTCCAGCCTCGAGCGACTGTCTGTGCAGAGTTTGCAGAGTTCTCCCTGTGTCTGCATGAGTTTCCTCCAGGTGCTCTGGTTCCCTTTCACAATCCAAAGATGTGCAGAATAGGTGGATTGGCCTTGCTAAATTGTCCACCGTGTGCAGGCTAGGTGGATTAGCCATGGGAAAGTCAAAATTACAGGGATAGGGTGGGTCGCTCTTTGGAGAGTCAGTATGGGCCGCTTCTATGATGGTTCTGATCTGTCATCATGACAAGTTGCTGCAGTGGATTCTGCAGATGGTTCTTCCTTCTCCCTCTGTAATGAAGACAACTACTTTTTGCTGGATGGTGTTCAGCTTCTTGCGTGTTGTTGGGTCTGCACCCATCCAGGCAAGTGGAGAGACGTTGGAGAGGCTTTGGGGAGCTGGGAGGTGAGTTACTCATTGTAGGATCTCTAGCCTCTGACCAGCGGTTGTAACCACATATAGTGCTGCTCCGGTTGAGTTTCTGCTTGATGGTAACAGCCAAAGTGTTGAGAGTGAGGGAATTCGGTGACGGTAATGCCATTGACTATCCAGTGATAGTGATGCTATCAAGGGGAGATGGTTTGATTCTCTCTTGTTAGATATGCTCAGTGTTGGTACTCGTGTTGTGCAAATGTGATTTGTTACGATCGTCCCAATCCGGACTACGTCCAAGTCTTGCTGTGTATAGAAATTGTCTACTTTATGACTGGCAGGGAGGCTTACTAAACCTCCAGCATGGAAAAGCCTGAAAGCTCAAAGTCAGTCAATTTACAAGTGGCGAAGAATTTGGAACTGTGGCAAGTTGTTTCCTGCATTCCAGCAGTATTGCTCTCTCAGTTGTGCTTGGCAATGCTGTGCCTACTGGGATCGGTCAGCCCTCACGAGCCTCCCTCGAGCACCCCTTAATCTTTCCACGGGGTAAGAGGTCACCGAAGGGTGAATTCTCTTCCACAGGCGGTTACTGAGGAGCGATCCCCGTTCACAGGAAGTTGTTTAGTGTGTGTGTGTGTGTGTGTGTGTGTGAGAGAGAGAGAGAGAGAGACATGTTCTGTGGTTTCAGTCTCCTGCCCCACCCATCCCCCTCCCTGACCAGTGTAAAGAAACCCATTTCAACTCCCTGTCTTCTGTGTAAAGTGAGTGAGAGACAAAACAACTTATTAAAGAGGAGCAGAGGACAACACTGACAAGGATAGATAAGCTGTATTCATCCCAGCCTTTACTCTCTGTTGGTGCTTGGTGTGTGATATCATTTAGTCTCTTTCTTCTCCCTTTAAGACCATGCATTTGAGAAAAGATGAGAGAAAGGGATGGACATTCAGGCGGCGATTTATCAAGCCCAGGGCCCTTATTCTGCAGCTAATGAAGACAAATGAGTTGAGGACAGGAACCTTGTGGTGTTATTTTTCCTGCCCCTGCTCCAGCTGCGAATGACTGAGCACAGTTTGGATTCATTCCTCACAATGTCTTTCATGATTCTTCAGCAGAAACCTACTTAATCAGGCAAATTCTGAATTTGATCTGCAGTTTGGCACCGAGCCTTCAGGTCTGAATACACCAGATGGTATGGATATATATGCCCTATTAACACATTAAGATCCCTTGGTACATCAGACCACTTCCAGTCAGTCGTTAAAAGTGCTCTATAATGGTTTATATATATATAGAATCATGAAAACTACAGAGTTGGTTACAGACTGTAACTCAATCAATGAGTTCAGGTTACTGACTAAAAGGTTACGGGCTTTGAGTTGCAATTTGGTACCTGCTGCGTGCTGTCTTGATAGTTTTACATAACTAAATATTCCTCCCTCCACTCCCATTTGACACTATTTCTGGGAAGGAGGTGAGGTTGCTCTCGGCTTCAGCACAAGAGCTGTGTCAGGGTATGATTTTTTTTAAAAGATTATTTACAGTGTGGAAATAGGCCCTTGGGCCGAACAAGTCCACACCGACCCTCCGAAGAGTAACCCACCCAGACCCATTCCCCTACACCTAACACTACAGGCAGTTTAGCATGGCCAACTCACCTAACCTGCAGATTTTTGAACTGTGGGAGGAAACCGGGTCACCCGGAGGAAACCCACGCAGACACGGGGAGAATGTGCAAACTCCACACAGACAGTTGCCTGAGGCGGGAATTGAACCCAGGTCTCTGGTGCTGTGCGGCAGCAGTGCTAACCACTGAGCCACCATGCCGCCCAGTGTATGCTTTAGAATTTAGTCCAAGATATCACCCAGACAGAAGCTCATAATGGCAATTTGGGAACAAGTTTCACCTTAACTGATGCCTGGCTCACATGAAATTTTATTAAACTCAAATTCTTCAATCACATCCGTGTGGAATCCCATTGAAGCCAATCCCTTCCCATTAAATCCCAGTGTAGAGCATTAAATTGGAATCAATCACTTCCCACTGTAGTATATTGCAAATTTTGGGACTATAAACTGAAATAGAAGTTGCACTCCATAACTTAAAAAAAGAATTTGCAACTTGAAAGTAAAGTGCTCTGTCTTATTGATCTGTGGAATACAAAGTTACTTTTCGAAGCAGCAAGAGTGAGAGTTCAAGACTGACCAGCGCCAAGAATGCTTTGAGTTAAGGAAACACTGTCTGACCACAACCCCGATTGGTTAAACCGCAGAGTGTTTCAAAACTAAATGTCACGGCAGTGGAGACATCCAGAGCCTGCTAACAGAGAACAGACATCTCTAACCATGAGACGTATGAGCTGAAATAGTCCATTCAGCCCATCAAGGCTACTCTGTCATTCGATGAGATCATGGCTGATGTGATTCCTGATGAAGGGCTCATGCCCGAAACGTCGATTCTCCTGCTCCTTGGATGCTGCCTGACCTGCTGCACTTTTCCAGCATCTGCAGTCCTCACTTTCTCCTCCCTGATGTGATAATCCTCAACTTCACTTTCCTGCCTTTTCCCCGTAACCCTTGATCCTCTTCCTGATTAAAAATCTGTCTATCTCAGCCTTGAATATACTTAACAACCCAGCCTCTACAGACCTCTCTGATAAAGAATTGCACTGATTGACTTGACTGCTGTTGGGAAAAAAGAAATTCCTCATCTCTGGGCTTATGCCCGAAGCATCGATTCTCCTGCTCCTTCGATGCTGCCTGACCTGCTGCGCTTTTCCAGCAACACATTTTTCAGCTCTGATCTCCAGCATCTGCAGTCCTCACTTTCTTCTGCTTCAACAAGGTCGCCTCTCATTCTTCCATACTGCACTGAGTACAGACCCAACCTACTAAACCTCTCTCACAAGACAGTCCCTTCATACCTGGGATCAGAGCAGTGAACCTTCTTTGAATTACCTCCAATGCCAGTACACCTTCCCTTCGGTAACCACCTTACCATACATCAAAGAAGTTTCAGAAATGACAGCCAGACTACTAAGACCCCTCGGAATCCTAGTAGCACACAAACCCACCAACACTCTCAAACAAAAACTAACAAACTTAAAAGACCCAGTACAACCCATGGACAAAACCAACGTCATCTACAAAATTCCATGCAAGGACTGCCACAAACACTACAGAGGACAAACAGGAAGAAAGTTAGTCACCAGGATACACGAACACCAGCTAGCCACAAAAAGACATGACCCTCTCTCACTCGTAGCCCTACACACGGATGAAAAAAACCACCATTTCGACTGGGACAACACATCTATCCTGGGACGGGCTAAGCAAAGACATGCCAGAGAATTCCTAGAGGCCTGGCACTCCAACCACAACGCCATAAACAAACACATAGATCTGGATGCCATCTCTCAACCCCTCAGAAAATGAACAGGAAATGACATCACCACAAACCCCAGGAACCCCATCCAGAAGAAAGATATAAATAGAAAACAGGAGACAACAGCTTCGCTTCACTTGGAGGTCGCCACTGATGATGTTACCTAGGCCAGGTAATGAAACGTCTGGATATCAAACCTACAGCTCAGCGAGCAAACCTACACCCTATTCATACACACTCTCGAACACAAACACACTCATACAGACCTTGTCTCATACGAACACACTCTCTCACACACATACACTCTCTCTCTCTCTATCTCTCTCACACACATACACTCTCTCTTTCCCTCACGCACACGCACGCACATATAAAACTATGCTTTGAATTTGCATTTGCAGATTTGTATTTGCAGACACATTCTATTTTGTTCAAAAACACATAATTTGTAGACAATCAGTCAATGTGGCATCTTATAAATTCCTACTTTGGAAACAAAACCAGCCTGACTCCAGGGTGCGACACAGACAGATTCTAAGCAAGACCCCACACCTAAATTGCATTGTCTGACCTGAGATGTCACTTCTTCTATACCGATAAAACCTTAAGTCATCTCGGGGCAGTGACTTGAAAGAAGTTCTGGGATTTGATTATTAATCAATCCAAGCCTGCATTTCCATTCAAACTGATTAAATATTTAACAGCCATCTTAGATTTGTTCAATACTTTCGCATCAGTTGTATGGTTATCAAACAGTTGATGTCTAATGCCTATCAACTGCAAAACACAGGGAGTATTGGAGAGATGCTGTTAGACTCTCAAAGCAATGATTAAGGTCTGATGTCACGAACGCCCACAGGATTGGGGCTAAAGATTAGATTTCTTACTCCTTTTTACCAAAGATTCCCAAAATGCCTCTACTGGGTTTAGTCCATTCAAATCGATCTATAGTCATAACAGTCCATTAAAGTGCACTGAGAAGTTTGCAAGGAGAAACGTTGAATCCTCAGTATTGGACTTTGTGCCCATGTTTCTTGCAAGACTTCCTGGAGCATGCAAAGCAACACAGGAGCATTTAAAAACTTGACAGGCAAAGAGGAAAGAATGGACAGATGATAATGCTACAACAAGCCCCCAGTTTCAACCAGGAAACAAAGCGTTAGTGTTATTACCTTTACAAGATGAATCTCTGAAAGCAGTCGTTCATAGGAGGTAGCTTGGAGGGTGAGGGAAGTGAGTTCTCTGGTTGATGCTCCTGACTGCAGGAAGAAGAACTGGTTATGTTACATGAACTGGTTGCAGTGATATTATTGTAGGGAGAAAGGTAAGAAAGAACAGGAAGCAAGAATAGTGGAAGTTCACAGGGACTGTAAATGTAGGGTAGAAGGAGAGGTAAACAGTTCATAAAATGTATCTCCTACAATTTGACTAGCCAGTGTGGAAATACAAGGACAGTTCTACAGCATAGCATTTTCATTCTTTGGGAGAGGACAATGGGAGCAGCTAGTCAGGTTGCTTAAGAAATTCAAGGAAATGAGACTTTTTAAAACATTCTTTCATGGGCTGTGGATGTTGCTGGCTAGGTCAACATTTATTGCCCATCCCTAATTACCCAGAGTCAAAACGTGTGGTGCTGGAAAGCACAGCAGGTCAGGCAGCATCCAAGGAGCACGGGAGTCGATGTTTCGAGCATAAGCCCTTCGTCAGTAACGTCCCAGAGAGCAGTTACGAGTCAACCACATGGCTGTGGATCCAGAGTCACACGCAGACCAGACCAGGTAAGGATGGCAGATTTCTTTCCCTCAAGGAGAGCTATATGTACTTTTCCAACAATCAACAGCGGCTGCATGGTCATCATTCAACAATTAATTCCAGATTTTATATTGAATTCTAATTCCACCATGTGCCATGGTGGGACCTGAAACTTGATCTTTGGGAACATTGCCTGGGTTTCTGGATTAACAATTTAATGATAACACTATACATACTATGTACCTGGATACACTATGCTGACTCAACATGATATGCATGTCTGGCAATCCCTATTAAACAGCATCAATATTGGTTAAGCTGGGATAAACAAGATCAGGCAGAAAAGGAGATGCAATATATACTAGAAAATCATCCAATTGAATTCACCAAAGCAACCGGAGTTGGTGGTCGGGTGTTAGTTCCCACATTGGATGAGTTGACTACATCCTGCAAAGAATGCAAAAAAGCAAATGCAGTAACAACAATGGATTCATCCTTACTTCCTCAGTTAGAAGATAAGATTGTATTGACAGGGTTGGCTGTGCATCATTTCTATCTAAGGCTGATCTATTGCAAGGTACCGTTAACATCAAAAGCTAAGGAAATATCGACCTTTCTTACAACAAAGGGCACATTAGTGTCAAGTGATGCCATTTGTGTTTAAAAATACCCAGCTACATTCCAAAGACGTATGAATCAAATTGTAGTTAAACTGACAAACTGTGTAATTTAGTTTAAAGATGTCGTAATATAAAATAACTCATGGGAAAAACATGTGATGATTAAGAAGACCTATTTAAGCAGTTAGAGTTGGCAGGCTTAGTAATAAATCTTACCCCAGAAATGACTGTGTGCAAGTGAGGGTAACTTACCTAGATTACATCATAGGGCAAAGGTAAGTGTTGCCAAGAGCAATGAAACAGAAGGTTCTGATAGAATTCCCCATTCCTAAAATTAAAGAGGAGATATGTGGGTGTTAACAGATATGATACCTAGCTTCAACACTTTTCACAGATTTGTAACAAAACCCAGGTCTAAAAGTGTGGTGATGGAAAAACACACTGGTCAGGCAGCATCCGAGGTGCAGGAAAGTCAACATTTCGAGCATAAGCTCTTCATCAGGAACATGGAGGGGTCCAAAGGGGCTAAGAGATACATGGGAAGGTAGCTCAGAATTCGATAGGAAGATGAAGGTGGTGGGGGGGGTGATGGTGATAGGTTGGAGTGGATAGGTGGTAAGGAAGATGAACAGGTAGGACAGTTCAAGAGGGCAGTGCCAAGTTGGAGGATTGGTTCTGGGATAAGGTGGGGGCAGGGGAGATGAGGAAACTGTTGAAATCCACATTGATACCGTGTGGTTGAAGGGTCCCAAGAAGATGACGCATTCTTCCTCCAGTCATCAGGTGGCTAGGCTTTGGCAGTGGAGGAGGCCCAAGACTTGCATGTCTTCTGCGGAATGGGAGGGGGGAGTTGAAGTGTTCGGCCACAGGATGGTGGGGTTGCTTTGTGCATGTGTTCCGGAGATGTTCTCTGAAATGTTCCGCAAGTTGGTATCCTGATTCCCCAATGTAGAGGAGACCACATCAAGAGCAATGGACCCAGTAGGTGAGGTGTTTGAAGGTGCAGGAAAATCTCTGCCCGATGTAGAAAGATCCTTTGGGACCTTGGCTGGAGGTGATTGGGGAGATGTGGGCGCAGGTTTTATACCTCTTGTGATGGCAGGGGAAGGTGCTGGGAGTGGAGGGTGGGTCGGTAGAGGAGTGTGGATCTAACGAGGGAGTTACAGAGGAAGTGGTCTCTGCATAATGCTGAAAGGGGTGGGGAGCGAAATATATCTCTAGTGGTGGCATCTGACTGTAGGTGGAGGAAATGGCGGAGGATGATGTGTTGTATCCGGAAGTTGGTGGGTTTGGAAGGTGAGGACCTGGGAGGGTTCTGTCCTCGTTGAGGTTAGAGGGGTGGAGTTCAAGGGCGGAGGTACAGGAAATGGAGGAGATGTGCTGAAGGGCATTGTTGACCACATGGGAGGGGAAATTGCGATCCTTGACATAGGAGGTCAACTGTGATGTACTGGAGTGGAATTGGTCTTGCTGGGAGCAGATGCGATGGAGACGGAGGAGTTGGAAGTAGGGAATAGTGTTTTTACAGGAGGGGAGGTGGGAGGAGGTGTAGTCCAGGTAGCTGTGGGATTTGAAGTGAGTTTGAAGTGGGTGTCTGTGTTGAGTCGGTCACCGGAAATGGAGATGGAGAGGTCCAGGAAGGGGAGGGAGGTGTCTGAGTGAACTTGAAGTCGGGGTGGAAGGTGTTCATCCCCAAGCTCCCTTTGAGAAGGCAAATCTATTAAATGAACTGGTATTGATCATCCCTGACTTTACCAAACATTTTAAAATTCCAATTGATGCTGGTGAGTTGAGTGTAGATGTTGTCTTCTTGCAAGATGATGAATCAGAGCCGAGAACCAGTGGGTGTAGTTTTAATACAACAACAGAAGCTGTCTGCAAAGGTAGAGTTCCATCAGAAAGTCATTGAATCAACTAATGTTTCAAAGGGTGGAAGGGTCGATGAAGAAATGTCTCTGTTGACAAAAGGAAGGATATTATTAAATTGGAGAGATTTTAGAAAAGCTTTACAAGGGTGCTACTGGGGCTGGAGGGTTTGAGATATAAGTAGAGGTTAGATAGGCTGGATCCTTTTTCACTGGAGCATAGGAGGTTGTGGGTGACCTTACAAAGCTTTATATCGTCATTGGAGGCACAGATAAGGTGAATAGCAAAGATCTCTTTCCTAGGGTAGAGAAGTTCCAAACTAGAAGGCATGATTTTAGGGTGAGAGGATAAAGATTTAAAAGGGACCTGAGGGGGTGACTTTTTCACACAGAGCGCGGTTCATATGAACTGCCAGAGGAAGTGGTAGATGCAGGTACAGTTACAACATTTATTTGAACAGGTACAGGCAAGGTTTAGAGGGATATAGGCCAAACATCGGTAAATGGGGCCAGTTCAGTTTAGGAAACTTGCTTGGCATGGACAAATTGGACCACAGGGGCTGTTTCCATGATGTATGACTCTGACTCTATCTTCAAATTTTCTAAGCCAACAAGGTGGGAAGCAGCGATATCTATTAGTTTTAAAATAGTGATGCAAAACGATAGACCGGATCTAAAAGTTAAAATTCTAAGTTGGAGCAAGGTTAATTTTGACGGTATTAGGCGAGAACTTTCAAAAGTTGATTGGGGGTGGGTGCTTGCAGGTAAAGGGGTGGCTGGAAAATGAAAGCCTTCAAAAGTGAGATAACAAGAGTCCAGAGATAGTTTGTTCTTGTTCGGGTGAAGGGCAAGACTGGTAGGTGTAGGGAATGCTGGATGACTAGAGAAATTAAGGTTTTGGTCAAGATTAAGAAGGAAGCATATGTCAGGTATAGACAAGAGAGATTGAGTGAATCCTAAAAAGAGTATAAATCCAGTCAGAGTATATTTAAAAGGGAAATCAGGAAGGCAAAAAAGGGGCCATGAGATAACTTTGGCAAGTAGGGCTAAGGAGAATCCAGAGGGATTTTATAAATACATTAAGGACAAAAGCGTAACAATGAAGAGAATAGGACCCTTAAAAATCAGCAAGGCAGCCTTTGTGTAGAACCACAGGGGTTGGAGGGGATACTAAATGAGTATTTTGCTTCAGCGTTTACTGTGGTGAAATGAATAGAGACATCTTGGAAAGTGTCGATATTACAGAGGAGGAGGTGCTGGATGGTTTAAAGGTGGATAGATCCCCAGAACCTCATCAGATGTACCCTAGAACCCTATGGGAAGCTAGGGAAGTGATTGCTGGGCAATTATATTTGTATAATTGATAGCCATACGTGGGGTGCCAAATGACTAGAGGTTGGCAAATGTGGTGCCACTATTTAAGAAGGGTGGTAAGGACAAGCCAGGGAACTATAGACCGATGAGTGTGACATCGGTAGTGGGCAAGTTGTTGGAGGAAATCCTGAGGAACAGGATTTACATGTACTTGGAAAGGCAGGACTGATTAGGGAGAGCCCACTTGGATTTGTGCATGGGAAATCATGTCTCACGAACCTGACTGAGTTTTTTGAAGAAGTAATGAAGAGGATTGATGAAGGAAGAGCAGTGGACGTGATCTGTATGGACTTCGGTAAAGCTTTCAACAAGGTTCCTTATGGTAGACTGGTTAGCAAGTTTAGCATGGAATACAGGGAGAACTAGCCATTTGGATGGAGAACTCACTCAAAGGTAGAAGACAGAGGGTGGTGGTGGAGGGTTGCTTTTCAGACTGGAGGCCTGTGACCAGCAGTGTACCACAAGGATTAGTGTTGGGTCCACTGCTTTTCGTGATTTATTTAAATGATTTGGATGTGAACATAGGTATTGTTAGTCAGTTTGCAGATGGCACCAAAATTGGAGGTGTACTGGACAGTGAAGAAGGTTACCTCAGAGTACAATGGGACCTTGATCAGATGGGCCACTGGGCTGAGGAGTAGCAGATTGGGTTTAATTTAGATTAATGTGAGGTGCTGCATTTTGGGAAAGGCAGATCAGGGCAGGACTTGTACACATAATGGTAAGGTCCTAGAGAGTACTGCTGAACAAAAAGACCTTGGAGTCCAAGTTCATTATTCCTTGAAATTGGAGTCGGAGGTACAAAAAATAGTGAAGAAGGCGTTTGGTATGCTTGCCATTATTGGTCAGTGCATTGATGTTTGGAGTTGGGAGGTCATGTTGCGGCTGTATAGAACATTAACTCGGCTACTTTTGGAATACTGTGTGTAGTTCTGGTCTCCTTGCAGTAGAAAGAATGTTGTGAAACTTGAAAGAGTTCAGAAAAGATTTACAAGAATGTGGGAGGGTTTGAGCTATAGGGAGAGGCTAAATTGGCGGGGGCTATTTTCTCTGGAGTGTCAGAAGCTGAGGGATGACCTAATAGAGGTTTATAAAATCATGAGGGACACGGATAAGGTAAATAGACAAAGGCTTTTCCTTGGGGTGGGAGGGTCAAAAATTAGAGGGCATAGATTTAAGGACGGGTGAAAGATTTAAAAGGGATCTAAGGTGCAGCTTTTTCACAGAGAGGGTGGAATGAGCTGACAGAGGAAATAGTAGAGGCTGGTACAGTTACAACACTAAAAAGACATCCGGATGAGTATATGAACACAAAGGGTTTAGAGGGATATGGGCCAAATGCTGGCAAATGGGACTAGATTTATTTCAGATGTCTGGTCGGCATGGATGAGTTGAACTGAAGGGTCTTTTTCCGTACTGTACATCTCTATGACTCAATGACCTTGAAAGTTGTGGAAGGACCAACAAACTGATTCCTGAGACCAACTTCCTGGAAATTTAGCTACAAGAAGCCTTGCAGCTTACAGGGAGTTCTTTGTTTCATGAGACTTTCACTTTGATTAGTGCATCAACTCATCTCAGAATCTACAGGCCTGCTATGGAAAAGCTGAGCCAGTCGTATATTATATTTATACCAAACCTTTGTACGTCTGATAGCGTGTGTTAAGTAAGTGGGTGAGATAGCATATTTTTGTTTAAATAAGTAGGAGACATGTGTAATAATAAAAATCCTCCTTTTTTAAAAAACTTACAAAAAGCTTGCTACAGGAAATTATTTACTTGGAGCATTGGTCAGAACATAAAGTTGCACAGCTATTATATACAAACATATTGATTAGGCCAATAAAAATGAACGTATAAATTCCTCTGAGACGTTAGCTCTATGATCATACCAATGACAGGGAGATCCATCTCAATGGCCCTTTTTCTGTCAGTGAAAATTCAGTGCAAATTGACGTATTGTGCAAATGTAATCTGGGCTTTGAGCACAAACTGGATTGGACAGTTACAGTTCAAGAAGCCAGGTCACCACCACCTTCTTAAGGGCACTTAGGGGTGCGTAGTAAATGATGAATGAGCCAGCAAAGCTTGCATTCCATTAAAGCAGTTTGAGAAATTATGTTTAACTTGAGTTTTTGTGCAAGTTTAAATAAACATACTGGAAAACGGCACTATTCATAAAGTTATCAATGCCCCTCCCCCAGAGGAATTAATCTCCATTTCGATGTACTGCTAATTGAGCTCAATTGCAGATCCCTGAAGTGATACCGGAAACTAAACCCTTTTTCTGGGTGGAGTATCAATAATACTGTTTGAATGTTTTGAGTTTAATTTACTAAGAAGTAGTAAATATAGATATACCCCGGTATAATTTAGCAATTTGTTCCACACAGTTCAACAAAGTCATATTCTATCTCTAAAAATCGAGTTACTCAGAGATAGGGTAGTTTAACATAGTGTTTAAAATGTTGATATTTTTGCAATAGATCAATTTATTAAAGAGCTCTAGTTCATGGTTGATGTTGTGTTCATTGATATATCCGAGTGAAGCTGTGCGCAAGAGCCATAGAAAATGGATAATGTTTCTCAAAACGGGTCCAGGTTTGGCTTTAAATTTGAAACTGTTACTCTGAAGTATAAAATTGTGATTTCATAAGAGGAAGTAGGTGACATTCTCCAAATGCCAGCTTTGGCCTGGGGTGGGATCTTGCTGATAAATCAAAAAGTTCAAGCCTGACTCCAAAAGCTAGAAAGCCTGGTCCCAAATGGAGGGTGTGCTGCATTATAGATGGTGCTTGCTTTCAAGTAAGCCATTAAAGCAAAGGCCTAGCCTCATGGATGGACACGATTCCCTAGGAGTGCTTTAGGGTTCCACTGTGGCTCAGCGGTTAGCACTGCTGCCTTACAGCACTAGGGAGCCAGGTTCGATTCTAGCCTGTGGCAACTGTCTGTGTGGACTTTGCACATTCCCCCTGTGTCTGCATGATCCAGTTTGCACCCATAGTCCAAAGGTATGCAGGTTGGATGGATTGGCTGTGCTAAGTTGCCCGTAATGTTCAGGCTAAGTGGACGAGCTATGGGAAATGCAGGTGTGGTGGCTCTGGCAGGGATGCTGATCAGAGGATGAGTGTGGACTTGATGGGCTGACTGGCCTGCTTCCACACTATAGAGAGTCTTTGATTTTGATGAACAATAGTGGAGTTATCTGGCAAGCATATATCCCCCAATCCTAGCTATTAAAACAAATGATCTGGTCATTGCTGTTTGTATACAAATTGGCTGCTCTGCTTCTGACATTACAATAGTGGCAAACTTCAAAAGTATGTAGTTAGCTCTGAGGCATTTATAAATGCCTTGAGGCTGTGAAAGATGTGATAAGAGTGCAAGTCTTTTCTCCATTTTTTTTCAAAAGGTTATTTGTGCACAGCGTGGTAACTGGTGCCAAAACCAGGTCCAAGTGTCATTGCCACCATGTTGATTAAACAGATTCCACACAAACTCAGATGGTGTCTGGCCCAATACACTCAGCTCAGGTTCGGATGGGGGGCTGGAATGGAAAATCTACCTGGGGGTTGTTTCCGAAATAAGACGAGGCTCCGTTTTTCAGTGTGAATATTTCCTTCTAGTGCTGACAAACTGTCTTGACGTAGCCCAGTGTGGGCTAAAAAGATGTGTAACCTGAGCAAGGAGCCGGACCACTTAACAACGCTAAACAGCTCCAATTATTCAGCTAATCGGGAGTGTGATGGGTGTTGATAGGTAGCAAGCTGGGATTTCGATTTGCTATTCATTCACTGAAACCTTCCCTGTATCAAGGCTTCACTTTAAGTGCAAGCTAGTTGTCTTGACTGGTGGCATCAAGTTACAGCTTCTTGTCATCCTTGCAGTGAAGGCTTAGCTAGGGTAACCCTGTAAGTACTGTGCTGAATTGTAGTCTGCTTGCAGCAGTTCCTATCAATCACCCTCTCTTTCATGGTTTGGTTCAGTGTAGCCATAGGGAGACTTGTTTAACATCTTAAAGGGACAGTCTCACATACTTGGAGAGAGGGGCAGCAACAACCCGACCCGCCCCCTGGTGGGGAAAGGCCACTGTCTGAGGCTTTCTGCTGAAATTAAATGGGGGTCTGTTTAGTTATCCATCCCTCCCAGGGTCTCAAATATGTGCAACTATAATCTTGTACATGTAAGAAATGGTTTGTTTGCTGGATAGAATCATATTTGTTTGTTTCTTCGTACGCTACTGTACAGGACTAAGCTGCTTCAGAGACAATGTATGTATATAAAGATATTTTATGAATAAAGTACATTTTTGAAATAAAAAGATACAACTCAACCTGCTCACGGAGGCCCAGTTGTTATGGCACTTGGGACTGCTAGCAGCTTGTTTAGATTAGATTACGTTCCCCTACAGTGTGGAAACAGGCCCTTCGGCCCAACAAGTCCACACTAACCCTCCAAAGAGTAACCCACCCAGACCCATTTCCCTCTGACTAATGTACCTAACACTATGGGCAACATAGCATGGCCAATTCACCCGGCCTGCAAGAGGAAACCGGAGCATTCGGTTGCCACCCAGGTAAATAGTGCGGTGAGGAAGGCATATGGCGTACTGGCTTTTATTGGTAGAGGAATTGAGTTCCGGAGTCCTGAGGTCATGATGCAGTTGTATAAAACTCTGGTGCGGCCGCATCTGGAATATTGTGTGCAGTTTTGGTCGCCATACTATAGGAAGGATGTGGAGGCACTGGAACGGGTGCAGAGGAGGTTTACCAGGATGTTGCCTGGTATGGAAGGAAGATCGTATGAGGATAGACTGAGACACTTGGGGCTGTTTTCATTAGAGAAAAGAAGGTTTCGGGGTGACTTGATTGAGGTGTACAAGATGATTAGGGGGTTAGATAGGGTTGACAGTGTGAACCTTTTCCCGCGTATGGAGTCGGGTATTACAAGGGGGCATAGCTTTAAATTAAGGGGGGGTAGATATAGGACTGAAGTTAGGGGTAGGTTCTTCACTCAGCGAGTCGTAAGTTTATGGAATGCCCTGCCAGCAGCAGTGGTGGACTCTCCCTCTTTATGGGCATTTAAGCGGGCATTGGATAGGTATATGGAGGATAGTGGGTTAGTATAGGTTAGGTGGGCTTGGATCGGCGCAACATCGAGGGCCAAAGGGCCTGTACTGCGCTGTATTCTTCTATGTTCTATGTTCTATGAAACCCACACAGATACGGGGAGAATGTGCAAACTCCACACAGACAGTCATCTGAGGCTGGAATCGAACCTGGATCCCTGACACTGTGTGGCAGCAATGTTAACCACTGAGCCTCCATGCTGCCCATTTGTTATGAGCTGTTTCTTTCTGTGCTTTGAAATATAATGTGAATTTCCTTTGCCTACTGCAGGTTAAAGGTGTTCCTCCTCTTTAAGACACCCCAGGCATTATTTTGAAAGTGGAGTCCTCGCAGTGCCCCGAGCAAGATTTATTCTCCCAACTGTCATCAGTAAACAGCACATCATATGGTCATCAATCTCCCATGGTGTTTGTGGGATCCTGCTGTGCGCAAATTGCCTTGCTGCCTGCATAGCAACAGTGACATCACCCCCGTGTTCTCCACTGGCTTTAATGTGTCCTTGGAGTGCCCTGAGGTCATGAAAGGTCTGATATGACAACATTCAAAGTTTTGGGCAAGAGATGCAAGAGGGTTATGAGGAAGAACACTTGTGTGCACAGTAAGTGGTGATTGCCCTAGCAATTGCTGCCTGTGTGAGAGTGGTTGAAGGGCAGATGGATAACGATATTAAGCAGGAAACTGAATGAACACTTGTGGGGTATACATGGCTACATGGGGATAACAGAACTGACCGGATTGCTGTACGGAGAGGTGATATTGATTTCACAGCCTGTGTGATTTTTCCTTCAGTGCCATTAATGACTTTAAGTCTTGTTTCTCCAGGCTGTCTTCCTTGTGTTGGTAAGGGTATAGATCCAAGGTTGGTTAGTCAGTCATGACACAACTGAATGGCAGTACAGGCATCTTTGCAAGATGGCCGCAGACTAGGCTCGTCCGCTCCATCAGCTCTTCATCTTCCTTTCCATGTTTCTTCTTTTCTAGTTTATTTCTTCTTTTTAATTAGTTTTAGTATTTTTAAATTTTTTTTCCCTACTAACTCATCGTCTGGAGTGAGGCGTCAGCGGCGGCAGCATTGGCCTGGTTGAATTTGGCAGTCGGCTAGGTGCCCACCGTGAGGCAGCGGCTGGGGGGCCCGACCCGGAACTCTCGGCGAGTTCCCGAGGCCTGGCACAGGGACCGGAGGCGAGGCTGAGGCCCTGTGCAGACAGCGCCTGAATCGGGGCTTTGGTGGTCTGAGGTCCCAGGAGCGAGCCTAACACAGGCGATGGAAGTTCCCCCGACACCTGCAGCAATGATGAGAGCAGGGGAAATTAAGTCAGCATGGGGGAAGTGTGCCAAAGTGCAGGAGATCGCGCCCTTGTACGAAGTGAGGTCCTTAGCATGGCCAAGCACTTAAGAAAGTATGCAATAGTTGAACTTTTAGCCTTATTTCTTTGACTTAATATCAAGAAGAACTGTAACGTTTAACTTGTAACTTTGTTCCTTGACTTTTTTTTATGCTATACTAAAAGTGACCGTAATGTTTAACTTTGCACCTTATTTATTTCTATCCTGTCCTTAAGTTTGTTATGACGCGGTACTTTGTATCTGAGGTGGTGCCACGTGCAGTGCCTTTGAAAACCTTTTACTGTACTCCTGTACTTGTGATGTTGAGGAGCCGGTGATGGACTGTTGTGGACAAATCAAGTGGTGCTGGGAAAACACAGCAGGTCAGGCAGCGTCCGAGGAGCAGGAAAATCGGAGCATTCTTGGATGCTGCCTGACCTGCGGTGCTTTTCCAGCACGACTCTAACGTTGACTCTAATCTCCAGCATCTGCAGTACCCACTTCCGCAAAGTCAAAAGAAATCACACAACTGAAAGATCAGCGCTCCAAAAGCTATTGCTTCCACATAAACCTGTTGGACTATAACCTGGTGTTGTGTGATTTTTAATCCCGTACTTGAGTACATTTGACAATAAAGTCTGAATCAAAATCTGAGGACTAAGGGGCTGAATGGCCTCTTGTTGCTATGTGATATGCTCACTTTGTCTATGTAGGGCTGACTCGCTCCTCATTAAATTGGACTGAGGTAGTCTCTAGGTATCTTGTTAAGCCAGCTCTGGTTAAGATAGCTCAGCCATCTCACTCACGGCTGCCTTACCTTCAGCAGCTAATATTGTGGCCTCTCCTTCGCTGTACGATACCCTGCAATGTGTACAAACAACTTCAAGGGTGTGCAAACATGAGGAGATTTACGAGCTTTCCCAGGGTAAGCGTTTCTATCTTAATCACAGCAACGCTGGACGAAGCCTGTCTACACAGTGACAGCATGTCAGTTTGCAGGGACAACACCGTACTGGTACACAATCCTTTATCCGAAATACTTGGGGCCAGATGTTTCTCGGAATTTGGAATTTTTCAGATTTCAGAATAAATGATACTTTCACAGTGAAATTTAAAAAAAAATACCCAACAGCAGACCCACGTGTGACTAGTGCGAGCACTGAGACATAATTGACACCGGCTGGTGCTGGGCCACGCCACCATGTCACATCTGAGTGATGTGGGTCGAGTGGGTGTGGAGTTGGGTCACCTGTTCGTACGCCAAAATGACCCTCCACACTCCACGAAAACATTTCAGAGTTCAGACCTTTTCAGATTTTGGATAAAGGATTGTGTACCTGTACCTGCAATCTATTCAAATGGATTAGGGCTGATTATTTAGGGAATAACAGATCCCTGGCAGTGAGTTACAGACTGGAATCTAATTGAGTGGTTCATTGGGAGGATTTATAGATAGAATAGCAGATACGTGCAAGTGAGTTGCAGACTGGAATCTACTTGAGGGGTTCATAGAGTTTTTGTACAGAGTAACAGATCCCTGGCAGTGAGTTACAGACTGGAATCTAATTGAGGGGTCCATGGCTATATATATAAAAATAAACAATACCTGGGAGTGAGTTACAGACTGGAATCTAATGAAGGGGCTTGGAATATTGCATGCAATTCTGGTCTCCTTCTTATCAGAAAGGTGTTGTGAAACTTGAAGGGGTTCAGAAAGATTTACAAGTATGTTGCTAGGGTTGGAGGATTTGAGCTGTGGGGAGAGGCTGAACAGGCTGGGGCTGTTTTCCCTGGAGTGTTGGAGGCTGAGAGGTGACCTTATAGAGGTTTATAAAATTATGAGGGGCATGCATAGGTCTTTTCCCTGGAGTTGGGGGAGTCCAGAACTAGAGGGCATAGGTTTAGGGTGAGAGGGGAAAGATATAAAAGAGACCTAAGGGGCAGCTTTTTCATTCAGAGGGTGGTATGTGTATGGAATGAGCTGCCAGAGGAAGTGGTGGTGGCTGGTACAATTGCAACATTTAAAAGGCATTTGGATGGGTATATGAATAGGAAGGGTTTGGAGGGATATGGGCCAGGTGCTGTCAGGTGGGACTAGATTGGGTTGGGATATCTGGTCGGCATGGACGGGTTGGACCGAAGGCTCTGTTCCCATGCTGTACATCTCTATGACTCTATGACTCATTGGGAGGCTTTATATGTAGAACAATAGATCTCTGGGAATGAGTTACAGAATGGAATATAATTGAGGCAATCAGTTACAGTCTAGATTATAACTGAAGGGTTTGGGGGCTTTATATATAGGATAACAATAGCTGGGAGTGAGTTACAAGCCAAGCTTCTTCCCTGCCGGTTTTGGTCTTGTGAATGGATCTCTCAAGTTTTGAATTTAATATTGCTCTTGCTCTTTGTGTGCCTTCTCTGCAGCCGTAACATTGTATTCCTCGCTCTGATCTATTACCCTTATGCATTGTACAGTATGATCTGCCTGTACTGCATGCAAAACAAAACTTTTCACTGTACCTAGTGATATGTGATAATAATAAATCAAACGAAAATCTTAAGTGAAGAGTTTGCACTTACAATGAAGATAAAGAACGTAAAATAAATCTTATCTCCCTCCGCTCTTTCATTGAGACATTATGGGCTTGTGCAGGTGGTATGTTATGTGACTACCCTGTCAGTTTAATGGTAGTACAAGATACAGCAAAGTTAGTAACATTTCAGCCAGGATTTACTGCAGTATGATTACTCTGACAGAGATTATTTATCAATTCCAGCCCAGAGTTCCTGCAAGGGTGCTCCTTTGATTCCACCTCCTAGGAAATACATTGATGTTCCTGACCTCTGACCTGCTTTCTGAAGCACTTTGTGAACTGTAGTTATTGTTATAATTGGAAAAAGAGAAGTTGTCGAGGGCAAACTCTCAGGAACGGCAATGTGATAATGACCACATGACCCGTTGCAGTGATGTTCATTGCGGGATAATTGTTGTCTGGGTCGCCAGGGAAAGTTGCTGTCCTCTTCTTCAAGATATAGCTGTCCAATCTTCTCCGTCTACCTGAGAATATAGGCTGGCAGGCAGGGACTTGGTTTAAAGGCTTCAGTTGAAAGATAGTCCCTCTGACACTCAGCACTCCCTCTGTACTGAGGAAAGGTTGCTTGACCTGAAACATTAACTCTGATTTCTCTCCACAGATGCTGTCAGACCTGCTGAGCTTTTCCAGCAATTTCTGTTCCTGTTTCTGATTTATAGTGGTTCTTTTGGTTTTTACTCCCTCTGTGCTACTTTGGCAATGCCAGCTTAGATTTTCAGATCAAGTCTTTGGTGGGGGGCATTTGAGTCTATAATTCTTGGATCCAAGGAAGGTACAGACTGCTGGGCTTCTGTCATCCACTTGGGCTATTGAGGTTCCTTCTCTTTTGTGAAGTATCTGTTTTGTTTATGACATGTTCAGAGGGATTACAGTCCCAACAGTTATTGTCCACAGTGAGACCTGGACTCTATATCAACAGCAAATAACAATACTTACCTTCTACCACGGTGGCTCAGTGGTTAGCATTGCTGCCTCACAACACAAGGGGCCCAGGTTCGGTTCCAGCCTTGGACAACAGTCTGTGTGGAGTTTGCACATTCTCCCTGTGCCTGCGTGGGTTTCCTCTGGGTGCTCTGGTTTCCCCCCCACAGTCCAAAGATGTGCAGGTCAGGTGAATTGGCCATGCTAAATTGCCCATAATGTTAGGTGCATTAGCCAGAGGGAAATGGGTCTGGGTGGGTTGCTCTTCGGAGGGTCGGTGTGGACTTGTTGGGCCGAAGGGCCTGATTCCACTCCGTAGGGAATCTAATCTAATCTAAAATACCTCTGCTGATTCAGTTGGAGACAGGAGTGTCGAACAAACGCAAGTGTCCTTATTGAAACCAACTCTTCAAGAATTCAGGCAGAACTTGTGCAAAACCATCTTCCATGGACTAGACATTGTGTCTGGGTGATTGAAAAGGACTTCCCCTACAGATCTCGATTTTCAAATGGCCAATCTTTAGGGAGGAGAAAGAATACCCTACAGAGGCACTCTGAGGCTCTCATTGAAGCTCAGCAGGATTGACATCAGCAACTGGGAGGAGCTTGCTGCCATCACTCAAGATGTCCATCAAGCTGCGTCGCGCATTGAATCCATGTGTCCTAATGATGAAGCAGAGTAGCAGCAGGGAATGGAAGTATAGGAAGCATATCCTGCGCTTTGGATCCCATTGCCCTGTAGGACATCCATTCCCATGTACTCAAAGATGTGCAAGTCAAGAATTAATCTTGAAAATCCATGGCAGGGATTCACAATCCCGCTTAGACTTCATCCTTGAATCAAGAGACAATTGACAGATTTCTTTTCACCAGGTTTTCTTTATCACTTAGATACTTTGTTTACCTTTCCCGTCCTAATCCTCGCCTTGCCCACACATTGTCTATTGAGGTTTCAGTGCCAAGTGTTGCACATTGAGACATGTTTAACAGCAAGCAGGAACGTAAGAAATCCAGCAGCTTGTTTTGTGGAATTACACATTGTTAGTTCCCTTGACTGTGCAATTACTCCCATTACTAACTTTCGTGTTGCTGAATACTGAGGTGGACCTTCAAAGGGGCGGAGCAAGCTATTGACGAATGTTAGTAAAATTGTTGTCAGATTGTCGTAAAATATCGACTGATTCACTAATGATCCCTAAGAACAATAACTTTCTGTCCATGAATGATCTTACAGAAAAATCATAGAATCCCTGCAGTGTGGAAAGAGGCAGTTCAACCCACACTGACTCCATACTGTCCACACTGACTCTGCAGACAGAATCTCACCCGCACTCACCCCTCTGCCCTCCCTCTTTTAACCCTGTAATTTCCATGTCTAATCCACCGACCCCGCACATCTTTGGATTCTGGGAAGAAACCGCAGCACCCAGGGGGGCATAGCCTCATAATCAGGGGGGAGCGGATTTAGGACTGAGCTGAGGATGACCTTCTTCACCCAAAGTGGTGTGAATCTGTGGAATTCCCTGCCCAGTGAAACAGTTGAGGCTTCCCCGTTGAATGTTTTTAAGGCAAAGATAGAGAGATTTTTGAACAGTGAAGGGATTGAGGGTGGGTAAGTGGAGCTGAGTCCGTGAAAAGATAAGCCATGATCTTATTAAATGGCAGTGTAGGCAGACAGTGTCCTCCTGTTCTTTGATTCTGGAGGAAACACATGCAAACTTGGGGCAAACTCCACACAAACAGTCACCCGAGGGTGGGATTGAACCAGCGTCCTCAGGTGCTGTGAGGCAGCAGTGCTGACCACTGAGCTGCCGTGATGGTCTGGGTCCGCACGTGACTCCAGTCTCACTCTAGTAGGTTTAACTCTTAACAGGCCTCTGAAGTAGTTCATTGGATCATAGAATCAGACTGTGCAAAAAAGGCCCTTGAGCCCATCCAGTCTGCACTGACAAAACATAGTATCTACAGTCATCTCCCTTTCCCGCACTAGGCCCAGAGCCTGGAATATTTTGACACTTCAAGTGCTCATCCGAGTACTTTTTGAAGGACGTGAGGTTTTTCGCCTCAGCTCTCTTCCCAGGCACTGTATTCCAGATTTCCACCACATTTTTTTCTCACATCCTCTTTAACCCCTCACTTTAAAATTATGTCCTCATCTTCTCGGCCCCTAAACTAAGATGAACAGCTGTTTTCCATCCACCCTGTCTAAGCCCCTCATAACCTTATACACCTTTATCAGGTCCTCCCTCCACCTTCTCTGCTCCAAAGAAAACAACAATCCAGCCTCTCTTTATCACTGGAATGCTCCACCCCAGGCAACACCCTAGTGAATGTCCCCTGCACCCCCTCCAGTACAATCACATCCTTCTTATAGTGTGGTGACCAGAACTGCACACAGTATAGCTGTTATATAGCAAGACATCCAATTATATCAAAATTGCTAGTAAAAGTGATGAGGAATGCTTGGGAAATGAAATAGAAGCAGCAATATTTTCCAACAGGGGTTGGTGAGTGTGTACCTGAACTAAGTGTATAATTCTGATCTCCTTGTTTGAGTAAGAATATAACTGCATTAGAAAGGGTTCGGAGAGGTTGCATCCAACATATTCCAAGGATTAACGGCTTATTTTACGAGGAGTGGTTGAACAGGTTGGATCTCTACCTGTAGGAATTTAGAAAATTGCGAATCGTCTTGTTGGAACATAGAAGAGGGGACCTGACCAGGAGATGTTTTCCATTGTAGGAGAGACGAGAGCCTGAGAGTCACAGTTTAAAAGTGAGAGGTCTTGTTTTAAGAGTGTTTCAGAGATTTTCTTTCTTGCAGACGTCCATTTGTCTGCACAATTCTCTTTCCCAGACAACAGTGGGACAAAGTCAATGAATTTGACCCCCTTTGAATCTGGAATTCAAAGTCTAATGTTGATGATGAAATCTATTGTTGAACAGAAAAATCTATCTGGTTCACTGATGACCTCTAGAGAAGGAATCTGCCATCCTTACCTGCTCTGGCCTACATGTGACTCCAGACTCACAACAGGGTTGACTCTTAACTGCCCTCTGGGGCAATTGGAGCTGGGCAATAAATTCTTCCAAGGCAGTGATGTCCTCATCTGTGAATGAATAAAGAAAAAAATATGCAGGGTTATGGGGATAAGGGGCCTGGGTGGGACATTCCTCACTGGCTTCGTATGGACTCAATGTACTGAATAACCTGCTTCCACACTGTAGGGATTCTCTAATTCTATGAAAAAGACCCCAAACAGAGTCTAAGACCCATGTTGTATTTGTGGAAACTAGTTGCTGGTGTTTCAGGACTAGGATTAATACAGCTGCATGATTATGACACATGCAGCTACCTAGCATTACGGAGATTAGATATATAAAAATGCAGAATTTATCAAAAATTAATAAGATGGCTAATGAAAGATTTGTGTTTGTATGATGTAAATCCATTTCCCTCACATATATCTCAAGCCTCCTTACATGCTATGCTTCTACATAACGTCACCGAACTCTTACTACCCCTTAACACGCATTACAGACAATTGGTGGTGGGAAATTGTGAGCTTATGGACTTGGGTACGAAGTATAGAGGTGTGGACTGTTTTCTAAACAGGGAAAGGCTTTGGAAATCTGAAGCACAACGGGACTTGGGAGTCCAAGTTCAGGATTCTCTTAAAGTTAGTGGGCACTTAGGAGGGCAAATGCAGTGTTGGCATTCATTTCGAGAGAGTTAAAATGCAAGAGCCAAGATGTACTGCTGAGGTTGAGTAAAACTATGGTGAGAGTCGAGAGTGTGGTGCTGGAAAAGCACAGCAGGTCACACAACATGCGAGGAGCAGGAAAATCAATGTTTCGGGCATGAGCCCTTCATCAGGAAGGGTCCTGATCTCCAGCATCTGCAAAGATATAGACTGTAAGGAAATAGTTGGTGACATCTTGCAAAATGTCCAGATTACAGAGGAGGAAGTGCTGGATGTCTTGAAACGGTTAAAGGTGGATAAATCCCCAGGACCTGATCAGGTGTACCCGAGAACTCTGTGGGAAGCTAGGGAAGTGATTGCTGGGCCTCTTGCTGAGATATTTGTATCATCGATAGTCACAGGTGAGATGCCGGAAGACTGGAGGTTGGCAAACGTGGTGCCACTGTTTAAGAAGGGCGGTAAAGACAAGCCAGGGAACTATAGACCGGTGAGCCTGACCTCAGTGGTGGGCAAGTTGTTGGAGGGAATCCTGAGGGACAGGATGTACATGTATTTGGAAAGGCAAGGACTGATTCGGGACAGTCAACATGGCTTTGTGCGTGGGAAATCATGTCTCACAAACTTGATTGAGTTTTTTGAAGATGTAACAAAGAAGATTAATGAGGGCAGAGCAGTAGATGTGATCTATATGGACTTCAGTAAGGCGCTCGACAAGGTTTCCCATAGGAGACTGATTAGCAAGGTTAGATCTCATGGAATACAGGGAGAACTAGCCATTTGGATACAGAACTGGCTCAAAGGTAGAAGACAGAGGGTGGTGGTGGAGGGTTGTTTTTCAGACTGGAGGGCTGTGACCAGTGGAGTGCCACAAGGATCGGTGCTGGGCCCTCTACTTTTTGTCATTTACGTAAATGATTTGGATGCGAGCATAAGAGGTACAGTTAGTAAGTTTGCAGATGATACCAAAATTGGAGGTGTAGTGGACAGCAAAGAGGGTTACCTCAGATTACAACAGGATCTGGACCAGATGGGCCAATGGGCTGAGAAGTGGCAGATGGAGTTTAATTCAGATAAATGTGAGGTGCTGCATTTTGCACTTAATGGTAAAGTCCTAGGGAGTGTTGCTGAACAAAGAGACCTTGGAGTGCAAGTTCATAGCTCCTTGAAAGTGGAGTCGCAGGTAGATAGGAGAGTGAAGAAGGCGTTTGGTATGCTTTCTTTTATTAGTCAGAGTATTGAGTACCGGAGTTGGGAGGTCATGTTGCAGCTGTACAGGGCATTGGTTAGGCCACTGTTGGAATATTGCGTGCAATTCTGGTCTCCTTCCTATCGGAAAGATAGTGTGAAACTTGAAAGGGTTCAGAAAAGATTTACAAGGATGTTGCCAGGGTTGGAGGATCTAAGCTACAGGGAGAGGCTGAACAGGCTGGGGCTGTTTTTCCTGGAGCGTCGGAGGCTGAGGGGTGACCTTCTAGAGGTTTCAAAATTATGAGGGGCATGGATAGGATAAATAGACAAAGTCTTTTCCCTGGGGTCGGGGAGTCCAGAACTAGAGGGCATAGGTTTAGGGTGAGAGGGGAATGATATAAAAGAGACCTTCAGGGTAATCTTTTCACGCAGAGGGTGGTACGTGAATGGAATGAGCTGCCAGAGGATGTGGTGGAGGCTGGTACAATTGCAACATTTAAGAGGCATTTGGATGTGTATATGAATAGGAAGGGTTTGGAGGGATATGGGCCGGGTGCTGGCAGGTGGGACTAGATTAGGTTGGGATATCTGGTCGGCATGGACGGGTTGGACCGAAGGCTCTGTTTCCGTGCTGTACATCTCTATGACTCTATGACTCTTTGAATCTTCATTTTCTCCTAAGGCTATGGTCAGACTACATTTGGAATATTGTGAGTAGGTTTGGACCCCATACTTATGGAAGGGTGTGCTGGCATTGAAGAGGGTCCAACAGAGGTTTGCAAGAATGATCCCAGGCCGAAAGGCTTGTTATATGAGGAGTGGTTGAGGGCTCAGAGTCTGTACTCAATGGTGTTTAGAAGGATGAGGGAGGGATCTAATTGAAACTTAGAGAATGCTAAGAGGCCTGGATTAGGAGGGATGTGGAGGAGGGTGTGACTACAAATAGGAGAAACTAGGACCTGAGGGCATGGCCTCAGTGTAAAGGGACAACACTTTAGAATTGAGGTGAGGAAGAGCTTTTTCAGCCAGAGGACGTTTAATCTGTGGAACCCATTGCCACAGAGCGCTGCGTAGGCCAAGTTATTGAGTGTATGTAAGACAGAGATAGATAGGTTCTTGATTGGTAGGGGGATCCTGTGTTAAGGGGAGAGTGGGGTTGAGAAATATATCAGCCACGATTGAATGATGGAGCAGACTCGATGGGCCAAATGGCATAATTTTCCTCCATTATCTTACGGTCTTAACCTGAAGTCAGCACAGCCTCAGGAAAAGCTTGGAGTTGAGAAGGAGAGTCCATTATGGCAACCTCAACTTGTGCAGGAATTGAACCAACACTGTCGGTATCACTCTGTATCGCAAACCAGCCATATAGCTAACTGAGCTGACCAACCCCGCACCTAAACACATGAACACGGTAGCCATTTGCGCAAAGCAAGCTCCCATCGACAGTCCCCAAGTCTGATTTTAGGTGATGCTGTCTGAATAGAGGTGGACCAGGACATCAGCGGAATTAGCAAATCTTGAACATTTTTTATCACCTACTTAAAGAGTCATAGATATATACAGCACGGAAACAAACCCTTCGGCCCAACTCATCCTATAGGCCCCCCAATAGCAGCAGAGATGTGGAGAAACTGATTGGGAAACAGATTTTGGAAAGGTGCAGAAGCCACAGGGTAGTAGTCATGGGCGATTTCAACTTCCCAAATCTTGATTGGAAGCTCTTTAGATCAAGTAGATTGGATGGGGCGGTGTTTGTGCAGTGTGTCCAGAAACCTTTTCTAACTCAGTATGTAGATTGTCCGACCAGAGGGGAGGCCATTTTGGATTTGGTACTCGATAATGAACTGGGACAAGTGATGGGCTTGTTAGTGGGTGAACATTTTGGTGATGGTGACCACAATTCTGTGACTTTCACCTTGGTTATGGAGAGAGATAGGTGCGTGCAACAGGGTAGGTTTTACAATTGGGGGAAGGGTAATTACAATGCTGTAAGACAGGATCTGAGGAGCATAAGTTGGGAGCATAGGCTGTCAGGGAAGGATGTCGTGGAAATGTGGAACTTTTTCAAGGAACAGATACAACGTGTCCTTGATATGTATGTACCTGTCAGGCAGGAAAGAAATGGTCGTGTGAGGGAACCTTGGTTGACGAGGGAGGTTGAATGTCTTGTAAAGAGGAAGTAGGAGGCTTACATAAGGTTGAGGAAACAGGGTTCAGACAGAGCAGTGGAGGGATACAGGATAGCCAGAAGGGACCTGAAGAAAGGGATTAGGAGAGCTAAGAGAGGGCATGAAAAATCTTTGGCGGGTAGGATCAAGGATAACCCAAAGGCATTTTATGCGTATGTGAGAAACATGAGAATGACGAGAACGAGGGTAGGTCCAATCAAGGACAATAGTGGGAGACTGTGTATTGAGTCGGAAGAGATAGGAGAGGTCTTGAATGAGTACTTTTCTTCAGTATTTATGAATGAGAGGGACCGTATTGTTGAAGAGGCGAGTGTGAAACGGACTGGTAAGCTAGAGGAGATACTTGTTAGGAAGGAAGATGTGTTGGACATTTTGAACAACTTGAGGATAGACAAGTCCCCTGGGCCTGATGGGATATAATCTAGGATTATGTGGGAAGCAAGAAAGGAAATTGCAGTACTGTTGGCAATGATCTTTTCATCTTCACTGTCAATGGGGGTGGTACCAGGGGACTGGAGAGTGGCGAATGTTGTGCCCCTGTTCAAAAAAGGGAATAGGGATAACCCCAGGAATTACAGGCCAGTTAGTCTTACTTTGGTGGTAGGTAAAGTAATGGAAAGGATACTGAGGGATAGGATTTATGAGTATCTGGAAAGACACTGCTTGATTAGGGACAGCCAGCACGGATTTGTGAGGGGTAGGTCTTGCCTTACAAGTCTGATTGAATTCTTTGAGGAGGTGACCAAGCATGTGGATGAGGGTAGAGCAGTGGATGTAGTATACATGGATTTTAGTAAGGCATTTGATAAGGTTCCCCATGGTAGGCTCATGCGGAAAGTCAGGAGGCATGGGATAGAGGGAAATTTGGCCAATTGGATAGAAAACTGGCTAACGGTCGAAGTCAGAGAGTGGTGGTAGATAGTAAATATTCAGCCTGGAGCCCAGTTACAAGTGGAGTTCCGCAGGGATCAGTTCTGGGTCCTCTGCTGTTTGTAATTTTTATTAATGACTTGGATGAGGGAGTCGAAGGGTGGGTCAGTAAATTTGCAGATGATACGAAGATTGGTGGAGTTGTGGATAGTGAGGAGGGCTGTTGTCGGCTGAAAAGGGACTTAGATATGATGCAGAGCTGGGCTGAGGAGTGGCAGATGGAGTTCAACCCTGCCAAGTGTGAAGTTGTCCATTTTGGAAAGACAAATAAGAATGCGGAATACAGGATTAATGGTCGGGTTCTTAGTGAGGTGGAGGAACAGCGGGATCTTGGGGTCTATGTTCATAGATCTTTGAAAGTTGCCACTCAGGTGGATAGAGCTTGTAAGAAGGCCTATGGTGTATTAGCGTTCATTAGCAGAGGGATTGAATTCAAGAGTCGTGAAGTGATGTTGCAGCTGTACAGGACCTTGGTAAGGCCATATTTGGAGTACTGTGTGCAGTTCTGGTCGCCTCACTTTAGGAAAGATGTGGAAGCTTTGGAGAGGGTGCAGAGAAGATTTACCAGGATGTTGCCTGGAATGGAGAATAGGTCGTACAAGGATAGGTTGAGAGTGCTAGGCCTTTTCTCGTTGGAACGGCGAAGGATGAGGAATGACTTGATAGAGGTTTATAAGATGATCAGAGGAATAGTTAGAGTAGACAGTCAGAAACTTTTTCCCCGGGTATAACAGAGTGTTACAAGGGGACATAAATTTAAGGTGAAGGGTGGAAGGTATAGGGGAGATGTCAGGGATGGATTCTTTACCCAGAGAGTGGTGGGGGCATGGAATGCGCTGCCTGTGGGAGTGGTAGAGTCAGAATCTTTGTTGACCTTTAAGCGGCAATTGGATAGGTACATGGATGGGTGCTTAAGCTGGGACAAATGTTCGCACAACATCGTGGGCCGAAGGGCCTGTTCTGTGCTGTGTTGTTCTATGTTCTATCCATGCTAACCAGCTGAAACAGTCCCATTTGCCTGCATTTGACCCATATCCTGCAAAACCATTCCTAATCATGTACCTGTCCAAGTGTTTTTTAAATTAGATTAGATTACTTACAGTGTGAAAACAGGCCCTTCGGCCCAACAAGTCCACACCGACCCAGCGAAGCGCAACCCACCCAGACCCATTCCCCTACATTTACCTCTTACCTAACACAATGGGCAATTTAGCATGGCCAATTCACCTAACCTGCGCATTTTTGGGACTGTGGGAGGAAACCGGAGCACCCGGAGGAAACCCATCTCAGACACGGGGAGAATGTGCAAACTCCACACAGAGAGTCGCCTGAGGCGGGAACTGAACCCGGGTCTCCGGTGCTGTGAGTAAACAGTGCTAACCACCGTGCCACCCACTTGTAATTGTACCAGCCTCCACTACCTCCTCTGGATGTACATCCCATATATGCACCACCCTCTGTGTGCAAATGCTGCCCCTTAGGTTGCTTTTAAATCTTTGTCTTCTCAATTTAAAACTATGCCCTTCCAGTTTTGGGCACCCCTACCCTGGAGAAAAGACCGAGTCAATCTACCTTATCCATGCCCCTCATGATTTTATAAATTTCCTCTAAGATCACTCCTTAGCCTCTGAAGCTCCAAGGAAAGAAGTCCCAGCCTATCCAGCCCTCTTCTTATAACTTACATCTTCCAGTCTCAGTAACATCCCTTGTTAATCGTTTATGCACCCTCTCCATTTTAGAGATAGGGGCCTGGGTTTAATGCCAAGAGGCTGAGTAATTCGTGCCCATGTGCCCGGGTGTTGAAAAGAATGAGAGGTGATTTCATTGAGACCTGCGAGCTTCTGAAAGACAGAGAGAGTGCTGAAGAAGCTGAGCAGGTCTGGCAGCATCCATGGAGAGACAAGCACAGAGTTAATGATTCAAGTCCAGTGAGCCTTCCTCAGAACTGAAAGCAGCTGAGAAATGGCGGTACTTTTGCTGATGGTGGGAGTTGGGGGGGGGGGATGGGGAATGGGAGTGGGGGAAAAGTGTGAGTCAGCAGATGGAGACCGTGCCCAGAGGGAGGAAGAGAGAAAAAAAATTCGACAAAGGGAGTGCTGACTCATGATAAACTGGGAGAAAAGTAAATGCTGAATGGGTGCTAATGGAATGTGTGAATGGTTGAAAGTGGGTTGGCTGTGCTGGGAGCTGGCGGCTGGCTTTGATAGGGTAGACACTGAGTGACTGTTCCCCCTGACTGGGAAATCTCAATACCTCCGAATGAGACTATAAACACCCAACTTTCTGAATGCGGAGCAAGGACACGACAACTGAGCCAGACCCATCACAGCATATCCCTTTCAGTTTTGGTTGAACCTCCATTTTGAAGCCAGGAGTTCATTTACTGTGCCAAAGAAATATGTAACTTTTTTTTTCCCCAGAAATCAACTTAAATAATGAGATTGCTGTAAATTCTAGTCAAGGGCCTTAAATTGCCGGATATGAATTATAGAGAAAACACAGCAGTAAAACGAGCTCCTAATGAGGCAAGGAGTGTCCATTTATTTTCATTAAGTTTGCTGTCTGCTGGTTTACTAGGGAGCTGCTCCTGCCTAGCTTCACGTGATCAAAGGGTTAGCACTGTGTGGCAGGGATCATTGCAAGTAACCTCCATCCATGCTCCGTCTCCAGGTCTTTGATCAGCCGAGGGGAGCTGTGCACTTGACAACAAAGGACAAGGCAACGTGCCATCAATCACCACCCACAGCAAGGAAGCTCATCGTTAATCAGCTCCTTAATAAACACAGCTGATTGGCAGCATCCAAGGCCCTCGCGCTTCTCCATCTGGTCAATCTGTTGGGACCAAGGGGAGTGTCAAAAAGGCACCCTTCCTCAATCTGTCACTGCTCGGCCAATCGCGGATTTTTCAAAAAAAGAAGCGTTTCCAGTTTCCTTTCTCCAAGTCGCAGAAGCAAGCTGCCCATCACACTCTCTGATTACCCTCTTCTTTCCCTGCGGCCTCCCCCCTCACCGGGTATCCATTCCCATTCCCCTTATGATCGGATCTGCTTCCATAGTCCACCAAATTGCCGATGGCAATAACCCACTGCCTGCAAGAAAGGGTGCTCTTGTCTTGCCCCTGCCTTCTTTATGAAGGTGATCTTCAGTCTGTGTCCTCTGGTTACCAAGCCCACCAGTGCAGGAAGAAACAGTTCCTTCCCATCTGCCCTGTCCAAGCCCCTCACGATTTTGAACATGTCTGCTTAAACTGTGCTCTGTTAGTGACTGTCCCAATCTATCTGTTCTCTCCAACTAACTGGCGTTCTCCTGCCTTACATCACGGTTCATTCTGTGCTGTCTTCTCACCTCCTTTCACTCCCTCTCTACCACTTCCTTGATGAAGATCCCCGCCCGCGCTACCTCTCCACCTTCCACCTTCCCACTCTCTCTCTCTCTCTCCCTCTCACTTTCTCTCTTCAAGCTTTACCGTTCAGTCTCAGTCACTGTCCTTCACTTGCACTTCATTGCTTGCTACTGCCCACATCTCTGAAGTAGCTTTCCTCCATTGAAGCGATGTGCCAGCTCCACTCAGTTTGGCAGCAGTCAGGGAGGGAGAGAAACAGCACAGAATCCGCAGCATTGAATAAGATCCCGAGTGAGCTGGGAGACTTGGTATTTACATGGCAGGCCCCTCTGAAACCTCTCAAAGCCCTTCCCATACAATGGACTATTATGTGCACCATACGCGGACAAATGCAACAGTCATTTTCCTTGCAGCAAAATCCAAAAAAAAAACCCTGTTTCTGATTCAGAGTCAAGCTAACAGCATGACACAACCCATGAGCAATCTAACAGCGATTTCAGAGCCAAGCCAGCAATTCATTTTCAATGGTTTCCACTTCCTCTTCGATCCAAGGAGGACTAAACTTACCGACGTCAGTACACAATGGGGCGAGGGATGCTGGATCCAGCTGCGTTCTGTTAGCGCCCTTTTCCTACCTGACCCAGACCAGAAAGTTCCAGTGAGCCGCTTCAAAGTGACCTTAGGCACACAAGCCAGTTATAGAGACTGACTTGCCCTGTGCAGGACCAAGGGAGTGCTTGGTGGTCGGGTGTGCCATCTTTCAGAGGGACACCAAACCAGTGGTCCACCTAGACTCTCAGATAGTCATTAAAAGAAAAGTCCCAGGACGGTGTTGGAAGAAACAGTTCAGCTCACTTTTACCTCTTGAAAGAGCTGTACAGTTCAGCTCCACATCCCTGTAACCCTGCAAATGAGGTCCCTTCAAATACATCTCGAATTCCCTTTTGGAAGTTCCGACGGGATCTGATTTGTTCCGGTTGTACAGGATATTGGTTAGGCCACTTTTGGAATTCTGCTGTTCTCCCTGCTCTTAGAAAGATGTTGTTAAACTGAAAGGGTTCAGAAAAGATTTACAAGGATGTTGCCAGGGCTGGAGGGTTTGAGTTACAGGGAGAGGCTGAACAGGCTGGGGCTGTTTTCCCTGGAGCGTCGGATGTTGACCTTATAGAGGTTTATAAAATCATGAGGGGGGTGAATAAGATCACGGATAGCATGAGTAGGAAAGGTCTTTTTCACAGTGCAGGGATATTCAAAACTAGAGGGCTTAGGTTTAAGGTGGGAGTGGAATGGACCTAAAGGGCAACTTTTTCACACAGAGGGTGGTGCGTGTATGGAATGAGCTGCCAGAGGAAGTGTTGGAGGCTGGTACAATTGCAACATTTAAAAGACATGTGGATGGGTACATGAATAAAAGGGGGTTAGAAGGATATGGGCTGGGTGCTGGGAAATGGGACTAGATTAATTTAGAATATCTGTTTGGCTTGGACGAGTTGGACTGAAGGATCGTTTTCCGTGCTGTATGACTCTACGATTCCACTTCCCTTGCTTACCATGAATTCCAAATCTTAACAATCCATTGGGTGAAGAAATTCCTCCTTATTACTGCTTCTTCAGTCAATTATTTTAAAAGCTCTGACTTCTTGGTTCCTGATCCAATTGCCGGTGAAATCACTTGTCCCAACTCATCACCTAAACCCTTCCTAAGTTTGAAAACATGTCTGTTTGATCTCCCGTTGACTTTCCCTGCTGGAAGGAGAATGGTCACAACTTCTCTACAGAATTCAGTCTTTTCATCCGTGCCAACTTCAAAGATTTCGGGAATACGTACCCCCACCAAGCCCCCCCCCCCCACTGTCTTTCTGTCACACTCCCCTCAAAATCATGCTTTTTTAAAAAAATTATTCTTCATGGTGTTTCATCCAAACTACAGTCCTCGATATTTCTCCACACTAAACTGTGACTAGGAGAAAGTGAGGACTGCAGACACCGGAGATCAGAGTCGAGAGTGTGGGCGCTGGAAAAGCACAGCAGGTCAGGCAGCATCCGAGGAGCAGGAGAACCGACGTTTCGGGCATCAGGAATGAGGCTGTGGGCCAGTCCCTGCCCAGTATCTGCCAATTTCATCCACTCTCTGTCCTCCCCAAAATCTGCTACTACCCCGCTCATTATTTACTGTGTTGTCAGTTTTCTCCAAACTTTGAAATTATGTTTCCTTGTTCGGGATTTAATCCCAGCAATCAAGGATTTGAATCTTTGCCAAAAGCAGGGAGAGCAAGTTAAAGAAAAACACAACCTTTACACAAAATGCAGAAAGATGGAGAAAGCCTTGAGACATTTTCTTGTGATCCAAACATGCTGGAAAGCGCACACAGGAACTGATTGATGCTCAAAGCTCTGAGACAAAAGACTCTTAAGAAACATTGATAACATGCATCAGTGATGAGGTTTTTCCTAAAACAAGAGGTTTTCTTTAAACTTGTCCTTTAAAGTGAAGACGGTTATCTAAGATTACAAAGAGGTACGCTTAGTTCAACAGGCTGAGGGTGTATCATGTGGACTTTAATTTGGATAAATGTGAGGTATTGCCTTTTGGGAAAACAAACAAGGGCAGATCTTGTCCAATTAAAAGTAGGGCCCTGGATAGTGATTAGATTCCTTACAGTGTGGAAACAGGCCCTTTGGCCTAACCAGTCCACACCAACCCTCCGAAGAGTAATCCACCCAGAACCTGTTTCCCTCTGACTAATGCACCTGACACCATGGGCAACTTGCCATTGCCAAGTCAACACATCATTGGACTGTGGGAGGAAATCCAAGCAGACACAGGGAGAATGTGCAAACTCCACATAAACAGTCACACAAGGCTGGAATCGAACTTGGGATGCTGGTGCTGTGAGACAGCAGTGCTAACCACTGATCTACCATGCCACCTAGTGTTGTAAAACAGAGAGACCTAGTGGTTCAGGTACATAATTCATTGAGGTTTGCATCATATATAGCCAGGGTGGTCAGGAAGGTGTTTAGTACGTTTGCTTTCATTGCTCAGACTCCTAAATATATAAAGTTGAGACGTCATGTTAAGGCTGTGAGGCCTCTTCTGGAGAATTGTGTCCAGTTATGGTCACCCTGTGGTAGGAGGGATATTACTAAGCTAGAGAGGGTTCAGAAAAGATTTACCAGAATATTTCCGGGAATGGGGGGTTTGAGTTATAGGAACAGGCTGGGACTTTTTTCACTGGAGCTTAGGAGGTTGAGTGTTGACCTAATGGAGGTTTATAAAATCATGAGGGTTTTACATAAGATAAGTGGCAATTTATTTTTCCCTAGGGTGGGGGATTTCAAGACTAGGCACCTTATCAAGGTGAGAGGAGAACAATTTTAAAAAGTACATGAGAGGCAAATTCTTTTAGACGGAGAGTGTTTTGAGTTTGAAATGAATTCAAGAGGAAGTAGTGGATGCAGGTACAGTTACAAAGTTTAAAAGACATTGGATAAGTACATGAATAAGAAAGGTCTGGAGAGATATGGGCCAAGCGCAGGCAGGTGGGACTAGTTTAGTTTGAGATTATGGTTGGCATGGACTGGTTGGGCCAAAGGGTTTGTTTCCATGCTCTATGAGACTCTATGACTTTAGGTAAGCATCGAAGGCAAACCTTTCCATTACTGACCAAGCAGGGAACAAAGGTCTTAGGTAAAGCAGCACAGCAGCTCAGTGGTTAGCACAGCTGCCTCACAATACCAGGAACCTCGATTTGATTCCAGTCTTGGGTGACTGGTGTCCGTGTGGAGTTTGCACGTCCTCCCTATGTCTGTGGAGGTTTCCTCTGGGTACTCTGGTTTCCTCCCATAGTCCAAAGATGAGCAGGTTAGGTGAATTGGCCATGCTAAATTGCCCATAGTGTCCAGGGTTTGGTAGGTTTCCCATGGGAAATGTGATGTTAAGGGGATAGGATGATTGATTTGGAGAATCAGTGCAGACTCAATGGGCCAAATGGCCTCGATCTGCGCAATAGGGATTCTATAAGATCTCCTCATTGCTGCGACAAGACAAAAATATAGTTTTCTCCTTTTGATTATGGATATAGTCTTAACCTTATTTTTATTCAATATCTAGCATTTATTTAGAGGTGGATGTGTTATTTTAAATATTTTAAACTTTGTTGTGGTTCTGTTCGCCGAGCTGGAAGTTTTTGTTGCAAACGTTTCGTCCCCTGGCTAGGCGACATCATCAGTGCTTGGGCGCCTCCTGCGAAGCGATTCTTTGATGTTTCCTCCGGTGTTTATAGTGGTCTGTCCCTGCTGCTTCCGGTTGTCAGTTTCAGCTGTCCGCTGTAGTGGTTGGTATATTGGGTCCAGGTCGATGTGTTTGTTGATGGAGTTTGTGGATGAATGCCATGCCTCTAGGAATTCCCTGGTTGTTCTCTGTCTGGCTTGCCCTATGATAGTAGTGTTGTCCCAGTCGAATTCATGTTGCTTGTCGTCTGCGTGTGTGGCTACTAAGGTTAGCTGGTCGTGTCGTTTCGTGGCTAGTTGGTGTTCATGGATGCGGATCGTTAGCTGTCTTCCTGTTTGTCCTATATAGTGTTTTGTACAGTCCTTGCATGGGATTTTGTACACTACATTAGTTTTGCTTATGTTGGGTATCGGGTCCTTCGTTCTGGTGAGTTGTTGTCTGAGAGTGGCTGTTGGTTTGTGTGCCGTTATGAGTCCTAGTGGTCGCAGTAGTCTGGCTGTCAGTTCCGAGATGCTCCTGATGTATGGTAGTGTGGCTAGTCCTTTTGGTTGTGGTATGTCCTCGTTCCGTGGTCTTTCTCTTAGGCATCTGCTGATGAAGTTGCGCGGGTATCCGTTTTTGGTGAATACCTTGTATAGGTGTTCCTCTTCCTCTTTTTGCAGTTCTGGTGTGCTGCAGTGTGTTGTGGCCCTTTTGAATAGTGTCCTGATGCAGCTTCGTTTGCCATGCTCAGACAACAACTCACCAGAACGAAGGACCCGATACCCAACATGAGCAAAACTAATGTAGTGTACAAAATACCATGCAAGGACTGCACTAAACACTATATAGGACAAACAGGAAGACAGCTAACAATCCGCATACATGAACATCAACTAGCCACGAAACGACACGACCAGCTATCCTTAGTAGCCACACACGCAGACAACAAGCAACATGAATTCGACTGAGACAACACTACTATCATAGGGCAAGCCAGACAGAGAACTAGAGGAATTCCTAGAGGCATGGCATTCATCCACAAACTCCATCAACAAACACATCGACCTGGACCCAATATACCAACCACTACAGCGGACAGCTGAAACTGACAACCGGAAGCGGCAGGGACAGACCACTATAAACAACGGAGGAAACATCAAAGAATCGCTTCGCAGGAGGCTCCCAAGCACTGATGATGTCGCCTAGCCAGGGGACGAAACGTTTGCAACAAAAACTTCCAGCTCGGCGAACAGAACCACAACAACGAGCACCCGAGCTACAAATCTTCGCACAAACTTTGAACATTTTAAACTTTATAATATTGCAACCATTACTATAAAATAATTCTGGATTTAATCTTATAATAAAATGTTAAGTAATTATTATCAAAGTTGTGCACTCATCTTTTCCACTTTGGGACCCTAACCTCTCTAGAATTCTTAAATGGGGAACCTGTATATGAAGTGGTGACTCAGAGGGGTTTCTGTTATCTATACTTATGCCACATGTTTTATTCTGTGATATCCTTGCTTAATCTAAATACTCCTGAGAAGGAGGTCACTTTATTTTCGGCCCAAGATTATGGTTAGTGCAGCTGACTAATTTCTCACAATGATTTAAAATTACTCGTAGACAAAGCCACAAGTTTGACTGAATAGATTTACCTTGCCAGGAGGATTGCATCCTATATATATATATAAATATTTTCTAAGCAACCTGTTCATCAATGTTTTGACACAGATCTGTAGTACGTGGGACTTGAACTCAGATCTGCCTGATTCAGAGACATGCCACTATAAAAGATATACCACCATCTGTCCAGTATCATATCTTTGCGTTAATGGTTTTTACAATTCATATTTACATTTGCAATAGCTTCCTCAAGCTTCCCTGCTCCTCCACTCAGTTAACTTAGGAATAATTTTCCTTTAACAACTGTGCCTACCATCCCCTATTAGCTCAACAGTTATCCCTCCACTAACATTATGAAAAGACACAGCTCATCTGATCATTATCGCATTTGCTGTTTGCTTGCTGTGCACACGTTGACTGTCAGGTCTTCCTGCAGATGACAGTCACCGTACATACTAAATACTTTGTTGACTCTAAAGTGTATTAGGATTGTCCTAAGGTAATGAAAGGAATGCTAGAGTAGCAAGTAGATTAGATTACTTACAGTGTGGAAACAGGCCCTTTGGCCCAACAAGTCCACACCAACCCGCCAAAGCACAACCCACCCATTTACCCCTTTACCTACGGGCAATTTAGCATGGCCAATTCACCTGACCTGCACATCTTTGGACTGTGGGAGGAAACCGGAGCACCCGGAGAAAACCCACACAGACACGGGGAGAATGTGCAAACTCCACACAGTCAGTCGCCTGAGTTGGGAATTGAACCCGGGTCTCTGGCGCTGTGAGGGAGCAGTGCTGACCACTGTGCCACCATGCTGCCCACAGTACCTTTTAAATGTGTATTTTCTCCAGTGCAGGATCGTCTGGCCTCATTGCTGTGTTATGCTCTAAGTAGTTGGATAATTCCGTATTACCTGTCCTCATTGAAAAATTTGCAAGGATAAAACACCTTTGACCACTCGTCCTTCAGACGCATAGTGTTGTCAGACCCTGTGGGAAAAGCAGAGGGCGGATCCTGTCGCATGGTTCCCTGGGCGGACTGTCAAAGTCATTTGAATCAAGAATCCCTGCAGTGTAGAAACAGGCCCTTCAGCCCAACAAGTCCACACCGACCCTCAGAAGAGTAACCCACCCAGACCCATTCCTCTACATTTTCCCCAGACTAATACACCCAACCTACACATCCCTGAACACTATGAGCAATTTAGAATGGCCAATTCACCTAACCTGCGTGATTGTGGGAGGAAACAGGAGCATCTGGTGGAAACCCACGCAGACAGGGGGAGAATGTGCAAACTCCACACAGACAGTCGCTCAAGGCTGGAATTGAACCCAGGTCCCTGGCGCTGTGAGGCAGCAGTACTAAGCACTGAGCCACCATGCCACCCATTTGGCAGAATGCCTCATCACCGAAACTTGCCAACAAACACCAAGACATAGCCTGGCTGGTGGTGAGAAGGGCACTGCCCATCAGATCCTTCATGTGTACACCTGGATTCTCTGCCACCACACGCTGCCTTCGAAGCGGCCGTGCTAGCAAAGAGACTGTCCCTCATCTCCTTCTGGATTGTGCCTTTGCAAAGGTCTGCAGAGAGATGCAGTGGTCTCTGTCGAGATGCAGGACTGTGTGCTCTGTGGGCTGTTGTCCAGGACACACACTGAAACAAACATCGACTGCATTTGCAAGACCATCAACTGGTGAAAGATGTTCCTTGGTCTGCCTGGTCTTCCAGAGCAAGGAGTTGACCCTGACCGAGTGTTGCAGACTGGCACATCCCAAGGCCCACGGCTACATGCTGAGGGACGCACTAAAGGTTGTGCTGTCAAGGTGCAGTGGGTAAAGACCACTACCTGAGGTTTCCCTGCGAAAGAATAATGCAGGTCTGCTCAGTTGCCTCAAAATGAACATTTCCTGCCTGAGTAGAAAATGGCTTTGTTTATGCGACTGTAGAGAAGCACAGAGAAACGTCAAAATTCCAAAGGTTTTGTTTGCTTTTGTCTCTGCAAAGATTGTACAGAGGTGAAAGTGAGGGCTGCAGATGCTGGAGATCAGAGTCGGGAGTGTGGTGCTGGAAAAGCGCAGCAGGTCAGGCAGCATCCGAGGAGCAGGAGAATCGACGTTCCGGGCATGAGCCCTACAGAACACATTTTGTGTGTCTTTGTATGTAACTTTTGGATTATATTTTATAAATAAAGTATCTTTTTCAAATAGATCCAATGCAATGGTGAGCTGCTAGTGTACACTGTAGTCCAAACACAAAGAAGAGCTCACATTGTGAAGAGTCCTTTACACAGAGGCGAGGCTTAATTTGTGAGGTTTCTGTTCTTTTTAGGACGGAGGTGTCAGTGGAAACACCAGCATTTGTTGCCCACCTGGAACAATGTGTCAACCACATTGCTCTGGGTCTGGAGTTGTACATAAGTTGGACCAGGTGTGGATGGTTAATTTCCTTCCTTACTTGGCAAATGAAGAAGCTCACCTCAGACTATAACAGGACCTTGATCAAACGGGCCAATGTGCCAAGGAGTGGCAGTTGGAGTTTAATTTAAATACATGCGAGTTGTTGCATTTTGGAAAGGCAAATCAAGGCAGGGCTTACACATTTAATGGTAAGGTCCTGGGGACCGTTGCTGAGCAAAGAGCCTTGGAATGCAGGTTCATAACTCCTTGAAAGTGGAGTCGCATGTAGATAGGATAGTGAAGAAGGCATTTGGTATGCTTTCCTTTATTGGTAAGAGCATTGAGTATAGGAGTTTGGAATGTCATGTTACAGCTATACAGGACATTGGATAGGCCACTTTTGGAATAGTGCATTCAAATTTGGTCTCCTTGCTATAGGAAGGATGTTGTGAAACTGAAAGGGTACGGAAAAGACTTACAAGGATTTCGCTAGGTTTGGAGGGTTTGAGTTGCACGGAGAGGCTGAACAGGCTGGGGCTGTTCTCCCAGGAGCATCAGAGGCTGAAGCGTACCTTACAGAGGTTTTTAAAATCATGAGGGGCATGGTTAGGGTAAATAGACAAGATCTTTTTCCCAGGTGAGGGAGCCCAAAATTAGAAGGCATAGAGTCATAGAGATTTATAGCATGGAAACAGACCCTTTGGTCCAACCCGTCCATGCCGACCAGATATCCCAACCCAATCTAGTCCTATCTGCCAGCACCCGGCCCATATCCCTCCAAACCCTTCCTATTCATATACACATCCAAATGCCTCTTAAATGTTGCAATTGTACCAGCCTCCACCACTTCCTCTGGCAGCTCATTCCATACGACCTTCTGCTTAGGTCTCTTTTATATCTTTCCCCCTTCACCCTAAACCAACCCCCTCTAGTTCCGGACTCCCCAACCCCAGGGAAAAGACTTTTGTCTATTTACCCTATCCATGCCCCTCATAATCTTGTAAACTTCTATAAGGTCACTCCTCAGCCTCCAACGCTCCACGGAAAACAGACCCAGCCTGTTCAGCCTCTTCCTACAGCTCAAATCCTCCAATCCTGGCAACATCCTTGTAAATCTTTTCTGAACCCTTTCAAGTTTCACAACATCATTCCGATAGGAAGGAGACCAGAATTGCATGCAATATTCCAACAGTGGCCTAACCAATGTCCTGTACAGCCGCTACATGACCTCCCAACTACTGTACTCAATACTCTGACGAATAAAGGAAAGCATACCAACTGCCTCCTTCACTATCCTATCTACCTGCAACTCCACTCTCAAGGAGCTATGAACCTGCACTCCAAGGTCTCTTTGTTCAGCAACACTCCCTAGGACCTTACCATTAAGTGTATAAGTCCTGCTAAGATTTGCTTTCCCAAAATGCAGCACCTTGCAGTTATCTGAATTAAACTTCATCTGCCACTTCTCAGCCCATTGGCCCATCTGGTCCAGATCCTGTTGTAATCTGAGGTAACCTTCTTCCCTGTCCATAACACCCTAGGTTTAAAGTGAGAGGGTAAGATTTAAAGGAGACCGAAGGGACAACGTTCTCACACAGAGGATGGTTACGTGTATGGAATGAGCTGCCAGATGAAGTGGTGGAGGCTGGTACAATTGCAACATTTGAAAGACATCTGAATAGGTACATGAATAGGAAGGGTTTAGAGGGATATGGACCAAATGCTGCCAAATGGGACTAGATTAATTTCGGATATCTGGTCAGCATGGACAAGTTGGGCCAAAGGATCTGCGTCTGTGCTGTACAGCTCTATGACTCTAATGAAATAAGTAAATTTAAATTCAACCAGCTGCCTTAATGGCATTTGAACCCCCAACACCATAGAATAAGACTTGCTAGGCTAGGGACATAACCATCATCACCCTAGGTATTGTTAATGTCATAATTGAATGGCAAAGGGTTGTTCTTCCAGCACTAACAGTCATGGGTTCATATAGAGCTATGAACTAATATCTTAGGATTACAACCTGGCTTCATCATGTAAGATGGAGCCTGAACTGAGGCTCACTCACAATGAGACCAAGGGAGGGCAAGATTTGGAGGTGCCGGTGTTGGACTGGGGTGTACAAAGTTAAAAATCACACAACACCAGGTTATAGTCCAACAGGTTTAATTGGAAGCACACTAGCTTTCGGAGCGACGCTCCTTCATCAGGTGGTTGTCAGGGCAAGTTATACTTTACTCATTCTATTACTCTCTCTTTTCAGTCTCTTTCACAGTCTACCTTGTGTACCATTGCCATGTTTGGATTACACTTCACATTTTACAGGTTTACACACCTTGTAGCAGGTCTGAGTGTGCTATAAAACAACAGTTCCCAAAGGGCAGGGTCGGAAAACAAGGCTGGAATTTCCTGAACTTTAGGGATTGAAGCAATGGTGAGGGGGAGGTACAAAAGAAAGGCAGATGAGGGGTCAAATGAGGGCTGTGGGAGAAGATACTGAATGAAGATGTGAGAGCATACGGAGAAGAGTAAAAGCATGTAGGAGAGAAGGATTGGCAAATGGGGAAGGGGTTGCCACATTAGGAGAGAAATGGTATATTAGGAATAGAATAGGACATCCGTTTATAGTCATGTGTACTCCATTGTAGGAATACAGTGAAACGCTTATTGAGAGGAGAAGGGATCTGATTGCAACCTTGGCGTCACATCTGAGGTGGATATTAACTTTTTTGACATCACAGTCATGCCATCATGGTGGCACAGTGGTTAACAGTGCTGCCTCACAGCGCCAGGGATCTGGGTTTGCCTCCAGCCTCGGGTGACTGTCTGTGTGGAGTTTGCACATTTTCCCCGTGTCTGCGCGGGTTTCCTCTGGGTGCTCTGGTTTCCCCCCCACAGTCCAAGAATGTGCAGGTTAGGTGAAGTGGCCATGCTAAATTGCCCATGGTGTTCAGGGATGTGTAGGGTAGGTGTATTAGTCAGGGGTAAACATAGGGTAATAGGTCTGGATGGGTTACTCTTTGGAAGGTCAGTGTGGAACTTGTTGGGCCAAATGGCCTGTTTCCACTTTTTAAGGATTCTATGATTACATAGGCCTCCAAACATTACCTCTACTCTTGTTTCAAGTCTTCTGCTGCTAAAACTTTCATGCAGTATTATTCTGGACCCAACGATATCCCTGGGCTAGAATTCTACGTTCTACTCTCTGTGAACTCAAGATCATCCAAACCTCTGATGCCCATGTCTTACCTCTCAGTGATTCCCATTTCCCCATTGTCCCTTTGCTTACTGACCTGCACTGGTTCCCAGTCAAGCAACAACTAGATTTTCAACTTCCTGTCCCTTTTTTGAAAATTCCTCTCCAAAGGTCACCCATCGCTATTTCTGTAATCTCCTCCAGCCCCACAACCCTCAGGAATGTCTATCCTCTCCAAATCTGAGCATCTTCAATTTTCATCGCCTCAGTGGTGGCCATGCCCTAAGCTGTTCCCTGCACCTCTCCACCTTACTTTCCTCCTTTAAGACCTTCCGTAACATCTCCCTCTTTGATCCGAACACTGTCTCTGTATGGGGTTTGGTGTCGTTCTCTGTTTGATAAAGCTAAAGTTGTCCCATTAGGTACAGCACCGCAGATCCATGGGCAAAATCTGATTATTTTTCAGATGGATAAGATACTTTCTTGACAAACAAGGGGGTCAAAGGTTATCAGGAGTAGGCAGAAAAGTGGAATTGAGGCCATAAGTAGATCAGCCATGATCCTATTAAATGGTGAAGCAGGTTCAAGAGGCTGATTGGCTCTTTGCTTATTCCCCTGATCTAGCAGAGTGCCTGGAGTTACTAATGGAACTGACATCGCTCTGCAAAGTCTTCATGGCTCAAGGGCTCTCCTTGTGAAAATGAGCTGCATTATTCACTCATTGTCCAGTTGCTCAGTGACAAGTGGTACTTGTTATGAAGGTGTAGAGCTACTGCAGCTTGAAGAGAGTTGAAAAGCTGGCAAGGACTGCCTGGCACAGCACACAGTGTTCTGGACAAGGTAACAATGTAACACTTGGTCAAAACCAATAGCGCAGCTGTGTTGCTATGGCACACAAATGCAAATTCAAATTTGGCCAATCAATTTAAATTATGCCCCAAGATACTAGAATCCAATCAAATCTGAATTTAGTATTTTGATAATATTGAAACCAATGAAACAATCCAATGTTTTGGGGTATGAAACCGGACACTTTGAACAATTATGGGGAAAACTGCCAATCCACCAACAAGTACAGACTGCTAACAGAACAGCTCTCTGAAAGGTACCTGTCTACAAGAAGTTTGTGCAGCAGAACATCAAAAAGACAATGGAGGAAAATCTGCAGAGGAAGATACAAAGAGAAGATTCAACAGCGGACTGGTTTTGAAAGTTGAATTCTTTTTGTCAATCTTAATCAGGATTTTTGTATCGGATTGGGAGGTAAAAGATGGGTTTAAGAGGAAGGAGTTGTAAATCGTTGTTGGTTTTAATATTCTCTGTTGGACTTAAAGAATAAAGTTTTTAATTTTTACTTTAAGTAGTGACCTCTGGGATAAGTCTTTGCCTCTCGAATTTTAACAGATTACAATACGAGATGAACCTTTTCGGTCTGGCCCTTGTTTAAATTAGCAGGGAGGTTCACCCCATGTTGTAACACATTCCACATTGCAAATGGTTGCCAGGTCAGCAGGGGTGCTACCATTTGTGAGGCAGCAATTTGTGGTTTTTGGTGTAAGTTAAAAATCATACAAAACCAGGCTTATAGTCCAATAGGTTTATGAAGGAGCAGTGCTCCGAAAGCTTGTACTTTCAAATAAATTGGTGCTGTGTGATTTTTAACTTTATCCATTCCCCCGTCCAACGCTGGCACCTCCATGTTTTGCTTACCCTTTAGCAATTAGGGACACTCTCTTCTGTGCTGGAATTCAATGATGTCTATTACCCTCTGAGACTGGGAAGGCGGATTTTATCGCAAGAATCACATGGGAACAATCTGCTACCCTATGCCCTTGTGTTACTCGTGCAGATTATAAACAGGAAGTGCCTGCTCCCTTTTCAGGCTTGGTAAGATCACTGTGTTTCTTTCCACACCGTTGCCCAGATCTGAGGACACTACTATATCCAGCCAGCTGGACATGCTCCCAGTCAACACAGCTGTTCCCTGCTTAGGGAAGGAGATAAAACATAGAACACGACCTGCCAACTTTACCAGCAACTTATACAGTAGGCCCCTGGGTAGTGTTGTCGAACAGAGAGACCTAGGGGTGCAGGTACACAGTTCCTTGAAAATGGCATCACAGGTAGACAACATGGTGAGGAAGATGTTTGGTATGCTCACCTTCCTTGGTCAGGACATTGGGTACAGGAGTTGGGACGTCATGTTAAGGCTGTACGAGACATTGGTGAGGCAACATTTGGAATTCTGCCTACAATTCTGGTCCCCCTCCTGTAGGAAGTACTGGAGAAGGTACAAAAAAGATTTACAAGGAAGTTACTGAGACTGGAGGGTTTGAGTTATAAGGAGAAACTGGATAGACTGGGTCTTTTATCTGTGGCACGCCGGACGCTGAGGGGGTAACCTGACAGAGAGATATAAAATCATGAGGGGCATGGATAAGATAAAATAGTCAAAGACTTTTCCCCAGGGTAAGGGGGTTCAAAACTTGAAGGTGTAGGTTTAAGGTGAGAAGGGAAATATTTAAAAGGGAGCTGAGGGGAAGCATTTTCATGCAGAGGGTGGTGTGTTATGTAATGAGCTGCCAGAGGAAGTGGAGGCAAGTACAATGACAACATTTAAAAGGTATCTGGATGGGTACATGAATAGGGAAGGTTTAGCAGGCTATGGGCCAAACGCAGGCGAATGGCTCTAGTTCAGTTTATGAAACCCGGTCAGCATGGATGAGTTGGACCGAAGGGCCAGTTTCCATGGTATCTGACTCTATCTGTGGAAAGAGAAAAGCACATGTACATTTGGAGCCCTGGCTGAATCATCTGCAGAACTCTGAACGGCGATCATACTGAATTTGAACTTCTTTCTCCACAGAGACTGCCAGACCTGTTGAATTTCTCCAGCATTCTCTGTGTTTGGTTTCAGGTTTGCACTTCCTGCAGTATTGTGACTGAGATTAGCTTTTCATTCCAGATTAATAAATTCAATTTGATTCAGTGTGGAATGGTGAGACTTGAACCCATCTCCTGAGGAACATTAGCCTGAACCTTTGGATTGTTAGTCCAGTGACGTCACCACTATGCTGCCATTCCCCGTCACCCCCCCCCCGGCCAATAGATTTTTGTTGTGATGCGAGGGTGCCCATGATGCATTGCAGGATGAATAGCCTTCCAGTCAAATGTTGGTTACCAGTGTGTGAACTGGAACCAAGTTAGACAGTAAAACCTCCAGGGAGATCTTGTATGAAGAGACATTTGAAAGTCATTGGTTCAGGGCTTACACTGAGTTGAATGGTGTGCAATCGCTGAACGATCAGAGCCAACGAGAGCTGCCCGTATGGGTCTTGAGTGTCCACTTCATATTTTCTTGTTCACAGTTTTGGAAATTATTTATGGAGCTGGTTTCGTGCTTTGAGACAGTACAGATGTGGCGCCCAGTTTAGATCAAGAGCTACATCCCAAGAATGCAGTTCGGGGCCCACATTAGCTTATTATCGTAATCAGTTACAAGATTAAGTGCATATAGGTTAGAGCAGTTTCCGAATTGCAACTGCTTCTAATCAAGTTCCACAGCAACAAGAACTTTGGGGAATTTGGAACAATTCAGGGTTAAAAAGTCAACGTCAAGCTGAACAACAACAGCATGCATATTTTATGGCAGTTACAAACAGCATTTGGAACCAATAAGTGTGTAGGGGGATTGCTCACTTTGCAAACAAACGGAAGCTGTTTCAGTGGTGACACACGAGAATAATATGTGTCCAGTTTGGCTCCATTGGCCCCCACTCTGAATCTATGCATTCAAAACCTCACTAGCATTGAAGGACATGACCTAGGCGTGCTGTGAAGAGGCAGTGCTGAGGGAGAGCAGCGCAGTCAGAGAGACAGTGCTAAGAAATTGCAGTACTGATGATGGGTTAGTACTGAAGGGGTGTTGCACTGATGGTGGCTTGGTACTGAAGGAGTGCTACACTGTCAGTGGGCCAGCTCTGAAGGAGTGCTGCATATCAGAGGGATAGTACTGAGGGAGTGCCACATTGCTGGTGGGTTGGTACTGAGGGAGTGCTGCACTGTCAGAGGGTCAGTACTGAGGGAGTGCTGCACTGTCAGAGGGTTATATTGAGGGAGTGCTGCATAGTCAGAGGATCAGTACTGAGGGACTAACTCTCCATCGGTGCTGCACTATCAAATGATTAGTACTGAAGGAGTGATGCACTGATGGTGAGTTACTACTGAAGGAGGGCTGTACTGTCAGAGGGTCAGTACTGAAGGAGGGCTGTACTGTCAGAGGGTCAGTACTGAGGGAGTGATGCACTGTAAGAGGATCAGTATTGAGGGACTGCTGCGCTTACGGAGGGTTAGTACTGATGGAGTGCTACATAGTCAGAGGGTCAGTGCTGAGGGACTGCTGCACTGTCAGTGGATTAGTAATGAAGGAGTGCCGCACTGTCAGTAGGTCAGTACTGAGGGAGTGCTGCACTGTCATTAGGTCAGTAATGAGGGAGTGCTGCACTGTCAGAGGGTCAGTACGGAGGGAGTGCAGCACAGCCATTGGGTTAGTATTGAGGAAGTGCAGCAATGTCAGAGGGTCAGTACTGAGGGAGTGCAGCACTGTCAGAGGGTCAGTACTGAGGGAGTGCAGCACTGTCAGAGGGTCAGTACTGAGGGAGAGCTGCAATGTCAGAGGGTCAGTACTGAGGGAGTGCAGCACTGTCTTTGGGTTAGTACTGAGGGAGTGCAGCACTATCAGAGAGTCAGTACTGAGGGAGTGCTGCAATGTCAGAGGGTCAGTACTGAGGGAGTGCAGCACTGTCAGAGGGTCAGTACTGAGGGAGTGCAGCACTGTCATTGGGTTAGTACTGAGGGAGTGCAGCACAATCAGAGGGTCAGTACTGAGGGAGTGCAGCACTGTCAGAGGGTCAGTACTGAGGGGGTGTAGCACTGTCATTCGGTTAGTACTGAGGGAGTGCAGCACTATCAGAGGGTCAGTACTGAGGGAGTGCCGCACTGTCATTGGGTCAGTACTGAGGGAGTGCAGCACTATAATTGGGTCAGTACTGAGGGAGTGCTGCACTGTCAAAGGGTCAGTACTGAGGGAGTGTAGCACTGTCATTCGGTTAGTACTGAGGGAATGCAGCACTATCAGAGGGTCAGTACTGAGGGAGTGCAGAACTGTCATTGGGTGAGGACTGAGGGAGTGCCGCATTGTCATTCGGTCAGTACTGAGGGAGTGCTGCACTGCCAGAGGGTCAGTACTGAGGGAGTGCAGCACTGTCATTGGGTTAGTAATGAGGGAGTGCAGCACTGCCAGAGGGTCAGTACTGAGGGAGTGCAGCACTGTCATTGGTTTAGTACTGAGGGAGTGCAGCACTGTCATTGGGTTAGTACTGAGGGAGTGCAGCACTTTCAGAGGGTCAGTACTGAGGAGTGCAGCACTGTAAGTGGATTAGTACTGAGGGACTGCAGTACTGTCATTGGGTTAGTACTGAGGGAGTGCAGCACTGTCAGAGGGTCAGTACTGAGGGAGTGCAGCACTGTCATTGGGTTAGTACTGAGAGGGTGCAGCACTGTCAGAGGGTCAGTACTGAGGGAGTGCCGCAATGTCAGAGGGTCAGTAGTGAGGGAGTGCAGCACTGTCAGAGGGTCAGTACTGAGGGAGTGCAGCACTGTCATTGGGTCAGTACTGAGGAAGTGCAGCACTGTCAGAGGGTCAGTACTGAGGGAGTGCTGCACTGTCAGAGGGTCAGTACTGAGGGAGTGCAGCACTATCAGAGGGCCAGTACTGAGGGAGTGCAGCACTGTCATTGGGTTAGTACTGAGGGAGTGTAGCACTGTCATTGGGTTAGTACTGAGGGAGTGCCGCACTGTCATTGGGTTAGTACTGAGGGAGTGCAGCACTATAATTGGGTCAGTATTGAGGGAGTGCAGCACTGTCATTGGGTTAGTACTGAAGGAGTGCAGCACTGCCAGAGGGTCAGTACTGAGGGAGTGCAGCACTGTCATTGGGTTAGTACTGAGGGAGTGCAGCACTGTCATTGGGTTAGTACTGAGGGAGTGCAGCATTGTCATTGGGTTAGTACTGAGGGTGTGCAGCACTGTCAGAGGGTCAGTACTGAGGGAGTGCAGCACTATCAGAGGGTCAGTATTGAGGGAGTGCAGCATTGTCGGAGGGTTAGTACTGAGGGAGTGCAGCACTGTCAGAGGGTGAGTACTGAGGGAGTGTAGCACTGTCAGAAGGTCAGTATTGAGGGAGTGCAGCACTGTCAGAGGGTCAGTACTAAGGGAGTGCAGCACTGTCATTGGGTTAGTACTGAGGGAGTGCCGCACTGTCAGAGGGTCAGTACTGAGGGGGTGTAGCACTGTCAGAGGGTCAGTACTGAGGGAGTGCAGCACTATAATTGGGTCAGTACTGAGGGAGTGCAGGACTATCAGAGGGTCAGTACTGAGGGAGTGCTGCACTGTCAGAGGGTCAGTACTGAGGGAGTGTAGCACTGTTATTGGGTTAGTACTGAGGAAGTGCCGCACTGTCATTGGGTCAGTACTGAGGGAGTGCAGCACTATAATTGGGTCAGTACTGAGGGAGTGCAGCACTGTCAGAGGGTCAGTACTGAGGGAGTGTAGCACTGTCAGAGGGTCAGTACTGAGGGAGTGCTGAACTGTCAGACGGTCAGTACTGAGGGAGTGCTGAACTGTCAGAGGGTCAGTACTGAGGGAGTGCAGCACTGTCAGAGGGCAAGTACTGAGGGAGTGCAGCACTGTCAGTGGGTGAGTACTGAGGGAGTGCTGCACTGTCAGAGTGTCAGTCCTGAGGGAGTGCAGCACTGTCATTCGGTCAGTACTGAGGGAGTGCAGCACTTTCATTGGGTTAGTACTGAGGTAGTGCAGCACTGTCAGAGGGTCAGTACTGAGGGAGTGCAGCACTGTCAGAGGGTCAGTACTGAGGGAGTGCAGCACTGTCAGAGGGTCAGTACTGAGGGAGTGCAGCACTGTCAGTGGATTAGTACTGAGGGAGTGCCGCACTGTCATTGGGTTAGTAGTGAGGGACTGCAGCACTATTAGAGGGTCAGTACTGAGGGAGTGTTGCACTGTCAGAGAGTCAGTACTGAGGGAGTGCAGCACTGTCAGAGGGCCAGTACTGAGGGAGTGCAGCACTGTCATTGGGTTAGTACTGAGGGAGTGCTGCACTATCATAGGGTCAGTACTGAGGGAGTGCTGCACTGTCAGAGGGTCAGTACTGTAGGAGTGTAGCACTGTCATTGGGTGAGTACTGAGGAAGTGCCGCACTGTCATTCGGTCAGTACTGAGGGAGTGCAGCACTGTCATTGGGTTAGTAATGAGGGAGTGCAGCACTGCCAGAGGGTCAGTACTGAGGGAGTGCCGCAATTTCATTGGGTTAGTACTGAGGGAGTGCAACACTGTCATTGGGTTAGTACTGAGGGAGTGCAGCACTTTCAGAGGGTCAGTACTGAGGGAGTGCCGCACTGTCAGAGGGTCAGTAGTGAGGGAGTGCAGCACTGTCAGAGGGTCAGTACTGAGGGAGTGCAGCACTGTCATTGGGTCAGTACTGAGGGAGTGCAGCACTGTCAGAGGGTCAGTACTGAGCGAGTGCAGCACTGTCAGTGGATTAGTACTGAGGGAGTGCCACACTGTCATTGGGTTAGTACTGAGCGAGTGCAGCACTGTCAGAGGGTCAGTACTGAGGGAGTGCTGCACTGTCAGAGGGTCAGTACAGAGGGAGTGCAGCACTGTCAGAGGGTTAGTACTGAGGGAGTGCAGCACTATCATAGGGTCAGTACTGAGGGAGTGCTGCACTGTCAGAGGGTCAGTACTGAAGGAGTGTAGCACTGTCTTTGGGTTAGTACTGAGGGAGTGCCGCACTGTCATTCGGTCAGTACTGAGGGAGTGCAGCACTATAATTGGTTCAGTATTGGGGGAGTGCAGCACTGTCATTGGGTTAGTACTGAAGGAGTGCAGCACTGCCAGAGGGTCAGTACTGAGGGAGTGCAGCACTGTCATTGGGTTAGTACTGAGGGAGTGCAGCACTGCCATTGGATTAGTAATGTGGGAGTGCAGCACTGTCATTGGGTTAGTACTGAGGGTGTGCACCACTGTCAGTGGGTCAGTACTGAGGGAGTGCAGCACTGTCAGAGGGTCAGTACTAAGGGAGTGCAGCACTGTCATTGGGTTAGTACTGAGGGAGTGCAGCACTGTCAGAGGGTCAGTACTGAGGGAGTGCTGCACTGTCAGAGGGTCAGTACTGAGGGAGTGTAGCACTGTTATTGGGTTAGTACTGAGGGAGTGCCGCACTGTCATTGGGTCAGTACTGAGGGAGTGCAGCACTATAATTGGGTCAGTCCTGAGGGAGTGCAGCACTGTCAGAGGGTCAATACTGAGGGAGTGCTGCACTGTCATTGGGTTAGTACTGAGGGAGTGCAGCACTGTCAGAGGGCAAGTACTGAGGGAGTGCAGCACTGTCAGTGGGTAAGTACTGAGGGAGTGTAGCACTGTCATTCGGTTAGTACTGAGGGAGTGCTGCACAGTCAGAGTGTCAGTCCTGAGGTAGTGCAGCACTGTCATTGGGTTAGTACTGAGGGAGTGCAGCACTTTCATTGGGTTAGTACTGAGGTAGTGCAGCACTGTCAGAGGGTCAGTACTGAGGGAGTGCAGCACTGTCATTGGGATAGTACTGAGGGACTGCAGCACTGTCAGAGAGTCAGTACTGAGGGAGTGCAGCACTGTCAGAGAGTCAGTACTGAGGGAGTGCAGCACTGTCAGAGGGCCAGTACTGAGGGAGTGCAGCACTGTCAGAGGGCCAGTGCTGAGGGAGTGCAGCACTCTCATAGGGTCAGTACTGAGGGAGTGCTGCACTGTCAGAGGGTCAGTACTGAAGGAGTGTAGCACTGTCTTTGGGAGAGTACTGAGGGAGTGCCGCACTGTCTTTCGGTCAGTACTGAGGGAGTGCAGCACTGTCATTGGGTTAGTAATGAGGGAGTGCAGGACTGCCAGAGGGTCAGTACTGAGGGAGTGCAGCACTGTCTTTGGTTTAGTACTGAGGGAGTGCCGCACTTTCATTGGGTTAGTACTGAGGGAGTGCAGCACTTTCAGAGGGTCAGTACTGAGGAGTGAAGCACTGTCATTGGGTTAGTACTGAGAGGCTGCAGCACTGTCAGAGGGTCAGTACTGAGGGAGACCGCACTGTCAGAGGGTCAGTACTGAGGGAGTGCCGCACTGTCAGAGGGTCAGTACTGAGGGAGTGCAGCACTGTCATTGGGTCAGTACTGAGGAAGTGCAGCACTGTCAGAGGGTCAGTACTGAGGGAGTGCAGCACTATCAGAGGGTCAGTACTGAGGGAGTGCAGCACTGTCATTGGGTCAGTACTGAGGAAGTGCAGCAGTGTCAGTGGATTAGTACTGAGGGAGTGCAGCACTATCAGAGGGTCAGTACTGAGGAGTGCAGCACTGTCATTGGGTTAGTACTGAGAGGCTGCAGCACTGTCAGAGGGTCAGTACTGAGGGAGTGCCGCACTGTCAGAGGGTCAGTAGTGCGGGAGTGCAGCACTATCATTGGGTCAGTACTGAGGGAGTGCTACACTGTCAGAGGGTCAGTACTGAGGGAGTGCAGCACTGTCAGAGGGCCAGTGCTGAGGGAGTGCAGCACTGTCATTGGGTTAGTACTGATGGAGTGCAGCACTATCATAGGGTCAGTACTGAGGGAGTGCTGCACTGTCAGAGGGTCAGTACTGAAGGAGTGTAGCACTGTCATTGGGTTAGTACTGAGGGAGTGCCGCACTGTCATTCGGTCAGTACTGAGGGAGTGCAGCACTGTCATTGGGTTAGTACTGAGGGAGTGCAGCACTGTCATTGGGTTAGTACTGAAGGAGTGCAGCACTGCCAGAGGGTCAGTACTGAGGGAGTGCAGCACTGTCATTGGGTTAGTACTGAGGGAGTGCAGCACTGTCATTGGGTTAGTACTGAGGGAGTGCAGCACTGTCATTGGGTTAGTACTGAGGCTGTGCAGCACTGTCAGTGGGTCAGTACTGAGGGAGTGCAGCACTGTCAGAGGGTCAGTACTAAGGGAGTGCAGCATTGTCATTGGGTTAGTACTGAGGGAGTGCAGCACTGTCAGAGGGTCAGTACTGAGGGAGTGCAGCACTATCAGAGGGTCAGTACTGAGGGAGTGCAGCACTGTCAGAGGGCCAGTGCTGAGGGAGTGCAGCACTGTCATTGGGTTAGTACTGATGGAGTGCAGCACTATCATAGGGTCAGTACTGAGGGAGTGCTGCACTGTCAGAGGGTCAGTACTGAAGGAGTGTAGCACTGTCATTGGGTTAGTACTGAGGGAGTGCCGCACTGTCATTCGGTCAGTACTGAGGGAGTGCAGCACTGTCATTGGGTTAGTACTGAGGGAGTGCAGCACTGTCATTGGGTTAGTACTGAAGGAGTGCAGCACTGCCAGAGGGTCAGTACTGAGGGAGTGCAGCACTGTCATTGGGTTAGTACTGAGGGAGTGCAGCACTGTCATTGGGTTAGTACTGAGGGAGTGCAGCACTGTCATTGGGTTAGTACTGAGGCTGTGCAGCACTGTCAGTGGGTCAGTACTGAGGGAGTGCAGCACTGTCAGAGGGTCAGTACTAAGGGAGTGCAGCATTGTCATTGGGTTAGTACTGAGGGAGTGCAGCACTGTCAGAGGGTCAGTACTGAGGGAGTGCAGCACTATCAGAGGGTCAGTATTGAGGGAGTTCAGCATTGTCGGAGGGTCTGTACTGAGGGAGTACAGCACTGTCAGAGGGTCAGTACTGAGGGAGTGCTGCACTGTCAGAGGGTCAGTATTGAGGGAGTGCAGCACTGTCAGAGGGTCAGTACTGAGGGGGTGTAGCACTGTTATTGGGTTAGTACTGAGGGAGTGCCGCACTGTCATTGGGTCAGTACTGAGGGAGTGCAGCACTATAATTGGGTCAGTACTGAGGGAGTGTAGCACTATCAGAGGGTCAGTACTGAGGGAGTGCTGCACTGTCAGAGGGTCAGTACTGAGGGAGGGTAGCACTGTTATTGTGTTAGTACTGAGGGAGTGCCGCACTGTCATTGGGTCAGTACTGAGGGAGTGCAGCACTATAATTGGGTCAGTATTGAGGGAGTGCAGCACTGTCAGAGGGTCAGTACTGAGGGAGTGTAGCACTGTCATTCGGTTAGTACTGAGGGAGTGCAGCACTATCAGAGGGTCAGTACTGAGGGAGTGCTGCACTGTCAGAGGGTCAGTACTGAGGAAGTGCAGCACTGTCAGAGGGCAAGTACTGAGGGAGTGCAGCACTGTCAGTGGGTGAGTACTGAGGGAGTGTAGCACTGTCATTCGGTTAGTACTGAGGGAGTGCTGCACTGTCATTGGGTTAGTACTGAGGGTGTGCAGCACTGTCAGTGGGTCAGTACTGAGGGAGTGCAGCACTGTCAGAGGGCCAGTACTGAGGGAGTGCAGCACTGTCATTGGGTTAGTACTGAGGGAGTGCAGCACTATCATAGGGTCAGTACTGAGGGAGTGCTGCACTGTCAGAGGGTCAGTACTGAAGGAGTGTAGCACTGTGATTGGGTGAGTACTGAGGGAGTGCCGCACTGCCATTTGGTCAGTACTGAGGGAGTGCAGCACTGTCATTGGATTAGTACTGAGGGAGTGCCACACTTTCATTGGGTTAGTACTGAGGGAGTGCAGCACTGTCATTGGGTTAGTACTGAGGGAGTGCAGCACTTTCAGAGGGTCAGTACTGAGGAGTGCAGCACTGTAAGTGGATTAGTACTGAGGGACTGCAGTACTGTCATTGGGTTAGGACAGAGAGAGTGCAGCACTTTCAGAGGGTCAGGACTGAGGGAGTGCCGCACTGTCAGAGGGTCAGTAGTGAGGGAGTGCAGCACAGTCAGAGGGTCAGTACTGAGGGAGTGCAGCACTGTCATTGGGTCAGTACTGAGGGAGTGCAGCACTGTCGGAGGGTCAGTACTGAGGGAGTGCAGCACTGTCAGTGGATTAGGACTGAGGGAGTGCCGCACTGTCATTGGGTTAGTACTGAGGGAGTGCAGCACTATCAGAGAGTCAGTACTGAGGGAGTGCTGCACTGTCAGAGGGTCAGTACTGAGGGAGTGCAGCACTGCCAGAGGGTCAGTACTGAGGAGTGCAGCACTGTAAGTGGATTAGTACTGAGGGACTGCAGTACTGTCATTGGGTTAGTACAGAGAGAGTGCAGCACTTTCAGAGGGTCAGGACTGAGGGAGTGCCGCACTGTCAGAGGGTCAGTAGTGAGGGAGTGCAGCACAGACAGAGGGTCAGTACTGAGGGAGTGCAGCACTGTCATTGGGTCAGTACTGCGGGAGTGCAGCACTGTCAGAGGGTCAGTACTGAGGGAGTGCAGCACTGTCAGTGGATTAGTACTGAGGGAGTGCCGCACTGTCATTGGGTTAGTACTGAGGGACTGCAGCACTATCAGAGGGTCAGTACTGAGGGAGTGCACCACTGTCAGAGGGTCAGTACTGAGGGAGTGCAGCACTGTCAGAGGGCCTGTACTGAGGGAGTGCAGCACTGTCATTGGGTTAGTACTGTGGGAGTGCAGCACAATCATAGGGTCAGTACTGAGGGAGTGCTGCACTGTCAGAGGGTCAGTACTGAAGGAGTGTAGCACTGTCATTGGGTTAGTACTGAGTGAGTGCAGCACTATAATTGGGTCAGTATTGAGGGAGTGCAGCACTGTCATTGGGTTAGTACTGAAGGAGTGCAGCACTGCCAGAGGGTCAGTACTGAGGGAGTGCAGCACTGTCATTGGGTTAGTACTAAGGGAGTGCAGCACTGCCATTGGGTTAGTACTGAGTGAGTGCAGCACTGTCATTGGGTTAGTACTGAGGGAGTGCCGCACTGTCATTCGGTCAGTACTGAGGGAGTGCAGCACTGTCATTGGGTTAGTACTGAGGGAGTGCAGCACTGTCATTGGGTTAGTACTGAAGGAGTGCAGCACTGCCAGAGGGTCAGTACTGAGGGAGTGCAGCACTGTCATTGGGTTAGTACTGAGGGAGTGCAGCACTGTCATTGGGTTAGTACTGAGGGAGTGCAGCACTGTCATTGGGTTAGTACTGAGGCTGTGCAGCACTGTCAGTGGGTCAGTACTGAGGGAGTGCAGCACTGTCAGAGGGTCAGTACTAAGGGAGTGCAGCATTGTCATTGGGTTAGTACTGAGGGAGTGCAGCACTGTCAGAGGGTCAGTACTGAGGGAGTGCAGCACTATCAGAGGGTCAGTACTGAGGGAGTGCAGCACTGTCAGAGGGCCAGTGCTGAGGGAGTGCAGCACTGTCATTGGGTTAGTACTGATGGAGTGCAGCACTATCATAGGGTCAGTACTGAGGGAGTGCTGCACTGTCAGAGGGTCAGTACTGAAGGAGTGTAGCACTGTCATTGGGTTAGTACTGAGGGAGTGCCGCACTGTCATTCGGTCAGTACTGAGGGAGTGCAGCACTGTCATTGGGTTAGTACTGAGGGAGTGCAGCACTGTCATTGGGTTAGTACTGAAGGAGTGCAGCACTGCCAGAGGGTCAGTACTGAGGGAGTGCAGCACTGTCATTGGGTTAGTACTGAGGGAGTGCAGCACTGTCATTGGGTTAGTACTGAGGGAGTGCAGCACTGTCATTGGGTTAGTACTGAGGCTGTGCAGCACTGTCAGTGGGTCAGTACTGAGGGAGTGCAGCACTGTCAGAGGGTCAGTACTAAGGGAGTGCAGCATTGTCATTGGGTTAGTACTGAGGGAGTGCAGCACTGTCAGAGGGTCAGTACTGAGGGAGTGCAGCACTATCAGAGGGTCAGTATTGAGGGAGTTCAGCATTGTCGGAGGGTCTGTACTGAGGGAGTACAGCACTGTCAGAGGGTCAGTACTGAGGGAGTGCTGCACTGTCAGAGGGTCAGTATTGAGGGAGTGCAGCACTGTCAGAGGGTCAGTACTGAGGGGGTGTAGCACTGTTATTGGGTTAGTACTGAGGGAGTGCCGCACTGTCATTGGGTCAGTACTGAGGGAGTGCAGCACTATAATTGGGTCAGTACTGAGGGAGTGTAGCACTATCAGAGGGTCAGTACTGAGGGAGTGCTGCACTGTCAGAGGGTCAGTACTGAGGGAGGGTAGCACTGTTATTGTGTTAGTACTGAGGGAGTGCCGCACTGTCATTGGGTCAGTACTGAGGGAGTGCAGCACTATAATTGGGTCAGTATTGAGGGAGTGCAGCACTGTCAGAGGGTCAGTACTGAGGGAGTGTAGCACTGTCATTCGGTTAGTACTGAGGGAGTGCAGCACTATCAGAGGGTCAGTACTGAGGGAGTGCTGCACTGTCAGAGGGTCAGTACTGAGGAAGTGCAGCACTGTCAGAGGGCAAGTACTGAGGGAGTGCAGCACTGTCAGTGGGTGAGTACTGAGGGAGTGTAGCACTGTCATTCGGTTAGTACTGAGGGAGTGCTGCACTGTCATTGGGTTAGTACTGAGGGTGTGCAGCACTGTCAGTGGGTCAGTACTGAGGGAGTGCAGCACTGTCAGAGGGCCAGTACTGAGGGAGTGCAGCACTGTCATTGGGTTAGTACTGAGGGAGTGCAGCACTATCATAGGGTCAGTACTGAGGGAGTGCTGCACTGTCAGAGGGTCAGTACTGAAGGAGTGTAGCACTGTGATTGGGTGAGTACTGAGGGAGTGCCGCACTGCCATTTGGTCAGTACTGAGGGAGTGCAGCACTGTCATTGGATTAGTACTGAGGGAGTGCCACACTTTCATTGGGTTAGTACTGAGGGAGTGCAGCACTGTCATTGGGTTAGTACTGAGGGAGTGCAGCACTTTCAGAGGGTCAGTACTGAGGAGTGCAGCACTGTAAGTGGATTAGTACTGAGGGACTGCAGTACTGTCATTGGGTTAGGACAGAGAGAGTGCAGCACTTTCAGAGGGTCAGGACTGAGGGAGTGCCGCACTGTCAGAGGGTCAGTAGTGAGGGAGTGCAGCACAGTCAGAGGGTCAGTACTGAGGGAGTGCAGCACTGTCATTGGGTCAGTACTGAGGGAGTGCAGCACTGTCGGAGGGTCAGTACTGAGGGAGTGCAGCACTGTCAGTGGATTAGGACTGAGGGAGTGCCGCACTGTCATTGGGTTAGTACTGAGGGAGTGCAGCACTATCAGAGAGTCAGTACTGAGGGAGTGCTGCACTGTCAGAGGGTCAGTACTGAGGGAGTGCAGCACTGCCAGAGGGTCAGTACTGAGGAGTGCAGCACTGTAAGTGGATTAGTACTGAGGGACTGCAGTACTGTCATTGGGTTAGTACAGAGAGAGTGCAGCACTTTCAGAGGGTCAGGACTGAGGGAGTGCCGCACTGTCAGAGGGTCAGTAGTGAGGGAGTGCAGCACAGACAGAGGGTCAGTACTGAGGGAGTGCAGCACTGTCATTGGGTCAGTACTGCGGGAGTGCAGCACTGTCAGAGGGTCAGTACTGAGGGAGTGCAGCACTGTCAGTGGATTAGTACTGAGGGAGTGCCGCACTGTCATTGGGTTAGTACTGAGGGACTGCAGCACTATCAGAGGGTCAGTACTGAGGGAGTGCACCACTGTCAGAGGGTCAGTACTGAGGGAGTGCAGCACTGTCAGAGGGCCTGTACTGAGGGAGTGCAGCACTGTCATTGGGTTAGTACTGTGGGAGTGCAGCACAATCATAGGGTCAGTACTGAGGGAGTGCTGCACTGTCAGAGGGTCAGTACTGAAGGAGTGTAGCACTGTCATTGGGTTAGTACTGAGTGAGTGCAGCACTATAATTGGGTCAGTATTGAGGGAGTGCAGCACTGTCATTGGGTTAGTACTGAAGGAGTGCAGCACTGCCAGAGGGTCAGTACTGAGGGAGTGCAGCACTGTCATTGGGTTAGTACTAAGGGAGTGCAGCACTGCCATTGGGTTAGTACTGAGTGAGTGCAGCACTGTCATTGGGTTAGTACTGAGGGTGTGCAGCACTGTCAGTGGGTCAGTACTGAGGGAGTGCAGCACTGTCAGAGGGTCAGTACTAAGGGAGTGCAGCACTGTCATTGGGTTAGTACTGAGGGAGTGCAGCACTGTCAGAGGGTCAGTACTGAGGGAGTGCAGAACTATCAGAGGGTCAGTATTGAGGGAGTTCAGCATTGTCGGAGGGTCAGTACTGAGGGAGTGCAGCACTGTCAGAGGGTGAGTACTGAGGGAGTGTAGCACTGTCAGAGGGTCAGTATTGAGGGAGTGCAGCACTGTCAGAGGGTCAGTACTGAGAGAGTGCAGCACTGTCAGTGGATTAGTACTGAGGGACTGCAGCACTGTCATTGGGTTAGTACTGAGGGTGTGCAGCACTGTCAGTGGGTCAGTACTGAGGGAGTGCAGCACTGTCAGAGGGTCAGTACTAAGGGAGTGCAGCACTGTCATTGGGTTAGTACTGAGGGAATGCAGCACTTTCAGAGGGTCAGTACTGAGAGAGTGCAGCACTGTCAGTGGATTAGTACTGAGGGACTGCAGCACTGTCATTGGGTTAGTACTGAGGGAGTGCAGCACTGTCATTGGGTTAGGACTGAGGGTGTGCAGCACTGTCAGTGGGTCAGTACTGAGGGATTGCAGCACTGTCAGAGGGTCAGTACTGAGGGAGTGCAGCACTGTCATTGGGTTAGTACTGAGGGAGTGCAGCACTGCCATTGGGTTAGTACTGAGGGAGTGCCGCACTTTCATTGGGTTAGTACTGAGGGAGTGTAGCACTGTCATTGGGTCAGTACTGAGGGAGTGCAGCACTGTCAGTGGATTAGTACTGAGGGAGTGCCGCACTGTCATTGGGTTAGTACTGAGGGACTGCAGCACTATCAGAGGGCCTGTACTGAGGGAGTGCAGCACTGTCAGAGGGCCTGTACTGTGGGAGTGCAGCACTGTCATTGGGTTCGTACTGAGGGAGTGCAGCACTATCATAGGGTCAGTACTGAGGGAGTGCTGCACTGTTAGAGGGTCAGTACTGAAGGAGTGTAGCACTGTCATTGGGTTAGTACTGAGGGAGTGCAGCACTATAATTGGGTCAGTATTGAGGGAGTGCAGCACTGTCATTGGGTTAGTACTGAAGGAGTGCAGCACTGCCAGAGGGTCAGTACTGAGGGAGTGCAGCACTATCATTGGGTTAGTAGTGAGGGAGTGCAGCACTGCCATTGGGTTAGTACTGAGGGAGTGCCGCACTGTCATTGGGTTAGTACTAAGGGAGTGCAGCACTGTGATTGGGTTAGTACTGAGGGAGTGCCGCACTATCAGAGGGTCAGCACAGAGGGAGTGCAGAACTATCAGAGGGTCAGTATTGAGGGAGTTCAGCATTGTCGGAGGGTCAGTACTGAGGGAGTGCAGCACTGTCAGAGGGTGAGTACTGAGGGAGTGTAGCACTGTCAGAGGGTCAGTATTGAGGGAGTGTAGCACTGTCAGAGGGTCAGTACTGAGAGAGTGCAGCACTGTCAGTGGATTAGTACTGAGGGACTGCAGCACTGTCATTGGGTTAGTACTGAGGGAATGCAGCACTTTCAGAGGGTCAGTACTGAGGAGTGCAGCACTGTCAGAGGGTCAGTACTGAGGAGTGCAGCACTGTCATTGGGTTAGTAGTAAGAGGGTGCAGCACTGTCAGAGGGTCAGTACTGAGGGAGTGCTGCATAGTCAGAGGGTTCGTACTGAGAGGGTGCAGCACTGTCAGAGGGTCAGTTCTGAGGGAGTGCCGCACTGTCATCGAGATAGTACTGACAGAGTTCAGCACTGTAATTGGGTTAGTACTGAGGGAGTGCAGCATTGTCAAAGGGTCAGTACTGAGGGAGTACTGCACTGTCAGAGGGTCAGTACTGAGGGAGTGCCGCACTCTCATCGAGATAGTACTGACAGAGTTCAGCACTGTAATTGGGTTAGTACTGAGGGAGTGCAGCATTGTCAAAGGGTCAGTACTGAGGGAGTGCTGCATAGTCATTCGGTTAGTACTGAAGGAGTGCTGCACTGTCAGAGGGTCAGTACTGAGGGAGTGCTGCACTGTCAGAGGGTCCGTACTGAGGGAGTGCAGCACTATAATTGGGTCAGTATTGAGGGAGTGCAGCACTGTCATTGGGTTAGTACTGAAGGAGTCCAGCACTGCCAGAGGGTCAGTACTGAGGGAGTGCAGCATTGTCGGAGGGTCAGTACTGAGGGAGTGTAGCACTGTCAGAGGGTCAGTATTGAGGGAGTGCAGCACTGTCAGAGGGTCAGTACTGAGGGAGTGCAGCACTGTCAGAGGGTCAGTACTAAGGGAGTGCAGCACTGTCATTGGGTTAGTACTGAGGGAGTGCAGCACTGTCAGACGGTCAGTATTGAGGGGGTTTAGCATTGTCGGAGGGTCAGTACTGAGGGAGTGCAGCACTGTCAGAGGGTGAGTACTGAGGGAGTGTAGCACTGTCAGAGGGTCAGTATTGAGGGAGTGCAGCACTGTCAGAGGGTCAGTACTGAGAGAGTGCAGCACTGTCAGTGGATTAGTACTGAGGGACTGCAGCACTGTCATTGGGTTAGTACTGAGGGAATGCAGCACTGTCAGAGGGTCAGTACTGAGGAGTGCAGCACTGTCATTGGGTTAGTAGTAAGAGGGTGCAGCACTGTCAGAGGGTCAGTACTGAGGGAGTGCTGCATAGTCAGAGGGTTCGTACTGAGGGAGTGCAGCACTGTCAGAGGGTCAGTACTGAGGAGTGCAGCACTGTCATTGGGTTAGTAGTAAGAGGGTGCAGCACTGTCAGAGGGTCAGTACTGAGGGAGTGCCGCTCTATCATTGGGTTAGTACTGAGGGAGTGCTGCATAGTCAGAGGGTCAGTACTGAGGGAGTGCTGCACTGTCAGAGGGTCAGGACAGAGGGAGTGCTGCACTGTCAGTGGGTTAGTACTGAGGGAGTGCAGCACTGTCAATGGGTTCGTACTAAGGGAGTGCAGCACTCTCATTGAGTTAGTACTGAGGGAGTGCTGCACTGTCTGAGGGTCAGTACTGAGGGAGGGCCGCACTGTCAGTGGGTCAGTACTGAGGGAGTGCAGCACTGTCAGTGGGTTAGTACTGAGGGAGTGCAGCACTGTCAATGGGTTCGTACTAAGGGGGTGCAGCTCTATAATTGGGTCAGTACTGAGGGAGTGCAGCACTGTCAGTGGGTCAGTACTGAGGGAGTGCAGCACTGTCAGTGGGTTAGCACTGCGGGAGTGCAGCACAGTCATTGGGTTAGTACTGAGGGAGTGCAGCACTATAATTGGGTCAGTACTGAGGGAGTGCAGCACTGTCAGAGGGTCAGTACGGAGGGAGTGTAGCACTGTCAGAGGGTCAGTACTGAGGGAGTGCAGCACTGTCAGTGGGTTAGTACTGAGGGAGTGCAGCACAGCCATTGGGTTAGTACTGAGTGAGTGCAGCACTCTCATTTGGTTAGTACTGAGGGAGTGCAGCACTGTCTTTGGGTTAGTACTGAGGCTGTGCAGCACTGTCAGATGGTCAGTACTGAGGGAGTGCAGCACTGTCATTGGATTAGTACTGAGGAAGTGCAGTACTCTCATTGAGTTAGTACTGAGGGAGTGCAGCACTGTCAGAGGGTCAGTACTGAGGGAGTGCAGAACCTTCAGTGGGTTAGTATTGAGGGAGGGCCGAACTGTCAGAGGGTTAGTACTGAGGGAGTGCAGCACTGTCAGTGGGTTCGTACTGAGGGAGTGCAGCACTGTCATTGGATTAGTACTGAGGAAGTGCAGTACTCTCATTGAGTTAGTACTGAGGGAGGGCCGCACTGTCAGAGGGTTAGTACGAACGGAGTGCAGCACTGTCAGCGGGTCAGTACTGAGGGAGTGCAGCACTGTCATTGGGTTAGTACTGAGGGAGTGCAGCACTCTCATTTGGTTAGTACTGAGGGAGTGCAGCACTGTCAGTGGGTTAGTACTGAGGGAGTGCAGCACTGTCATTGGGTTAGTACTGAGGGAGTGCAGCACTGTCAGATGGTCAGTACTGAGAGAGTGCAGCACTGTCATTGGATTAGTACTGAGGGAGTGCAGCACTCTCATTTGGTTAGTACTGAGGGAGTGCAGCACTGTCAGTGGGTTAGTACTGAGGGAGTGCAGCACTGTCATTGGGTTAGTACTGAGGGAGTGCAGCACTGTCATATGGTCAGTACTGAGAGAGTGCAGCACTGTCATTGGATTAGTACTGAGGGAGTGCAGCACTGTCAGTGGGTTAGTACTAACGGAGTGCAGCACTGTCAGCGGGTCAGTGCTGAGGGAGTGCAGCACTGTCATTGGGTTAGTACTGAGGGAGTGCAGCACTCTCATTTGGTTAGTACTGAGGGAGTGCAGCACTGTCAGTGGGTTAGTACTGAGGGAGTGCAGCACTGTCATTGGGTTAGTACTGAGGGAGTGCAGCACTGTCAGATGGTCAGTACTGAGAGAGTGCAGCACTGTCATTGGATTAGTACTGAGGGAGTGCAGTACTCTCATTGAGTTAGTACTGAGGGAGTGCAGCACTGTCAGACGGTCAGTACTGAGGGAGTGCCGCACTGTCAGAGGGTTAGTACTGAGAGAGTGCAGCACTGTTAGAGGGTAAGTACTGAGGGAGTGCAGCACTGTCAGAGGGTTAGTATTGAGGGAGTGCAGCACTGTCATTGGGTTAGTACTGAGAGAGTGCAGCACTGTCAGAGGGTTAGTACTGAGGGAGTGCAGCACTATCAGTGGGTCAGTACTGAGGGAGTGCTGCACTGTCAGAGGGTCAGTACTGAGGGAGTGCAGCACTGTCAGAGGGTCAGTACTGAGGAGGTTCAGCACTGTCAGTGGGTTAGTACTGAGGGAGTGTAGCACTGTCATTCGGTTAGTACTGAGGGAGTGCTGCACTGTCAGTGGGTCAGTCCTGAGGGAGTGCAGCACTGTCATTGGGTTAGTACTGAGGGAGTGCTGCACTGTCAGAGGGTCAGTACTGAAGGAGTGCAGCACTGCCAGAGGGTCAGTACTGAGGGAGTGCAGCACTGTCATTGGTTTAGTACTGAGGGAGTGCAGCACTGTCATTGGTTAGTACTGAGGGAGTGCAGCACTGTCATTGGGTTAGTACTAAGGGTGTGCAGCACTGTCAGTGGGTCAGTACTGAGGGAGTGCAGCACTGTCAGAGGGTCAGTACTAAGGGAGTGCAGCACTGTCATTGGGTTAGTACTGAGGGAGTGCAGCACTGTCAGAGGGTCAGTACTGAGGGAGTGCAGCACTGTCATTGGGTTAGTACTGAGGGAGTGCAGCACTTTCATTGGGTTAGTACTGAGGTAGTGCAGCACTGTCAGAGGGTCAGTACTGAGGGAGTGCAGCACTGTCAGAGGGTCAGTACTGAAGGAGTGTAGCACTGTCATTGGGTTAGTACTGAGGTAGTGCAGCACTGTCAGAGGGTCAGTACTGAGGGAGTGCAGCACTGTCAGAGGGTCAGTACTGAGGGAGTGCCGCACTGTCATTCGGTCAGTACTGAGGGAGTGCAGCACTATAATTGGTTCAGTATTTAGGGAGTGCAGCACTGTCATTGGGTTAGTACTGAAGGAGTGCAGCACTGTCAGAGGGTCAGTACTGAGGGAGTGCAGCACTGTCATTGGGTTAGTACTGAGGGAGTGCAGCACTGTCATTGGGTTAGTACTGAGGGTGTGCAGCACTGTCAGTGGGTCAGTACTGAGGGAGTGCAGCACTGTCAGAGGGTCAGTACTAAAGGAGTGCAGCACTGTCATTGGGTTAGTACTGAGGGAGTGCAGCACTGTCAGAGGGTCAGTACTGAGGGAGTGCAGCACTATCAGAGGGTCAGTATTGAGGGAGTGCAGCATTGTCGGAGGGTCAGTACTGAGGGAGTGCAGCACTGTCAGAGGGTCAGTACTGAGGGAGTGTAGCACTGTCAGAGGGTCAGTATTGAGGGAGTGCAGCACTGTCAGAGGGTCAGTACTGAGAGAGTGCAGCACTGTCAGTGGATTAGTACTGAGGAGTGCAGCACTGTCATTGGGTTAGTAGTAAGAGGGTGCAGCACTGTCAGAGGGTCAGTACTGAGGGAGTGCCGCTCTATCATTGGGTTAGTACTGAGGGAGTGCTGCATAGTCAGAGGGTCAGTACTGAGGGAGTGCTGCACTGTCAGAGGGTCAGGACAGAGGGAGTGCTGCACTGTCAGTGGGTTAGTACTGAGGGAGTGCAGCACTGTCAATGGGTTCGTACTAAGGGAGTGCAGCACTCTCATTGAGTTAGTACTGAGGGAGTGCTGCACTGTCTGAGGGTCAGTACTGAGGGAGGGCCGCACTGTCAGTGGGTCAGTACTGAGGGAGTGCAGCACTGTCAGTGGGTTAGTACTGAGGGAGTGCAGCACTGTCAATGGGTTCGTACTAAGGGGGTGCAGCTCTATAATTGGGTCAGTACTGAGGGAGTGCAGCACTGTCAGTGGGTCAGTACTGAGGGAGTGCAGCACTGTCAGTGGGTTAGCACTGCGGGAGTGCAGCACAGTCATTGGGTTAGTACTGAGGGAGTGCAGCACTATAATTGGGTCAGTACTGAGGGAGTGCAGCACTGTCAGAGGGTCAGTACGGAGGGAGTGTAGCACTGTCAGAGGGTCAGTACTGAGGGAGTGCAGCACTGTCAGTGGGTTAGTACTGAGGGAGTGCAGCACAGCCATTGGGTTAGTACTGAGTGAGTGCAGCACTCTCATTTGGTTAGTACTGAGGGAGTGCAGCACTGTCTTTGGGTTAGTACTGAGGGAGTCCAGCACTGTCAGATGGTCAGTACTGAGGGAGTGCAGCACTGTCATTGGATTAGTACTGAGGAAGTGCAGTACTCTCATTGAGTTAGTACTGAGGGAGTGCAGCACTGTCAGAGGGTCAGTACTGAGGGAGTGCAGAACCTTCAGTGGGTTAGTATTGAGGGAGGGCCGAACTGTCAGAGGGTTAGTACTGAGGGAGTGCAGCACTGTCAGTGGGTTCGTACTGAGGGAGTGCAGCACTGTCATTGGATTAGTACTGAGGAAGTGCAGTACTCTCATTGAGTTAGTACTGAGGGAGGGCCGCACTGTCAGAGGGTTAGTACGAACGGAGTGCAGCACTGTCAGCGGGTCAGTACTGAGGGAGTGCAGCACTGTCATTGGGTTAGTACTGAGGGAGTGCAGCACTCTCATTTGGTTAGTACTGAGGGAGTGCAGCACTGTCAGTGGGTTAGTACTGAGGGAGTGCAGCACTGTCATTGGGTTAGTACTGAGGGAGTGCAGCACTGTCAGATGGTCAGTACTGAGAGAGTGCAGCACTGTCATTGGATTAGTACTGAGGGAGTGCAGCACTCTCATTTGGTTAGTACTGAGGGAGTGCAGCACTGTCAGTGGGTTAGTACTGAGGGAGTGCAGCACTGTCATTGGGTTAGTACTGAGGGAGTGCAGCACTGTCATATGGTCAGTACTGAGAGAGTGCAGCACTGTCATTGGATTAGTACTGAGGGAGTGCAGCACTGTCAGTGGGTTAGTACTAACGGAGTGCAGCACTGTCAGCGGGTCAGTGCTGAGGGAGTGCAGCACTGTCATTGGGTTAGTACTGAGGGAGTGCAGCACTCTCATTTGGTTAGTACTGAGGGAGTGCAGCACTGTCAGTGGGTTAGTACTGAGGGAGTGCAGCACTGTCATTGGGTTAGTACTGAGGGAGTGCAGCACTGTCAGATGGTCAGTACTGAGAGAGTGCAGCACTGTCATTGGATTAGTACTGAGGGAGTGCAGTACTCTCATTGAGTTAGTACTGAGGGAGTGTAGCACTGTCAGACGGTCAGTACTGAGGGAGTGCCGCACTGTCAGAGGGTTAGTACTGAGAGAGTGCAGCACTGTTAGAGGGTAAGTACTGAGGGAGTGCAGCACTGTCAGAGGGTTAGTATTGAGGGAGTGCAGCACTGTCATTGGGTTAGTACTGAGAGAGTGCAGCACTGTCAGAGGGTTAGTACTGAGGGAGTGCAGCACTATCAGTGGGTCAGTACTGAGGGAGTGCTGCACTGTCAGAGGGTCAGTACTGAGGGAGTGCAGCACTGTCAGAGGGTCAGTACTGAGGAGGTTCAGCACTGTCAGTGGGTTAGTACTGAGGGAGTGTAGCACTGTCATTCGGTTAGTACTGAGGGAGTGCTGCACTGTCAGTGGGTCAGTCCTGAGGGAGTGCAGCACTGTCATTGGGTTAGTACTGAGGGAGTGCTGCACTGTCAGAGGGTCAGTACTGAAGGAGTGCAGCACTGCCAGAGGGTCAGTACTGAGGGAGTGCAGCACTGTCATTGGTTTAGTACTGAGGGAGTGCAGCACTGTCATTGGTTAGTACTGAGGGAGTGCAGCACTGTCATTGGGTTAGTACTAAGGGTGTGCAGCACTGTCAGTGGGTCAGTACTGAGGGAGTGCAGCACTGTCAGAGGGTCAGTACTAAGGGAGTGCAGCACTGTCATTGGGTTAGTACTGAGGGAGTGCAGCACTGTCAGAGGGTCAGTACTGAGGGAGTGCAGCACTGTCATTGGGTTAGTACTGAGGGAGTGCAGCACTTTCATTGGGTTAGTACTGAGGTAGTGCAGCACTGTCAGAGGGTCAGTACTGAGGGAGTGCAGCACTGTCAGAGGGTCAGTACTGAAGGAGTGTAGCACTGTCATTGGGTTAGTACTGAGGTAGTGCAGCACTGTCAGAGGGTCAGTACTGAGGGAGTGCAGCACTGTCAGAGGGTCAGTACTGAGGGAGTGCCGCACTGTCATTCGGTCAGTACTGAGGGAGTGCAGCACTATAATTGGTTCAGTATTTAGGGAGTGCAGCACTGTCATTGGGTTAGTACTGAAGGAGTGCAGCACTGTCAGAGGGTCAGTACTGAGGGAGTGCAGCACTGTCATTGGGTTAGTACTGAGGGAGTGCAGCACTGTCATTGGGTTAGTACTGAGGGTGTGCAGCACTGTCAGTGGGTCAGTACTGAGGGAGTGCAGCACTGTCAGAGGGTCAGTACTAAAGGAGTGCAGCACTGTCATTGGGTTAGTACTGAGGGAGTGCAGCACTGTCAGAGGGTCAGTACTGAGGGAGTGCAGCACTATCAGAGGGTCAGTATTGAGGGAGTGCAGCATTGTCGGAGGGTCAGTACTGAGGGAGTGCAGCACTGTCAGAGGGTCAGTACTGAGGGAGTGTAGCACTGTCAGAGGGTCAGTATTGAGGGAGTGCAGCACTGTCAGAGGGTCAGTACTGAGAGAGTGCAGCACTGTCAGTGGATTAGTACTGAGGAGTGCAGCACTGTCATTGGGTTAGTACCGAGAGGGTGCAGCACTGTCAGTGGGTCAGTACTGAGGGAGTGCTGCACTGTCAGAGGGTCAGTACTGAGGGAGTGCAGCACTGTCAGAGGGTCAGTACTGAGGAGGTTCAGCACTGTCAGTGGGTTAGTACTGAGGGAGTGTAGCACTGTCATTCGGTTAGTACTGAGGGATTGCTGCACTGTCAGAGGGTCAGTACTGAGGGAGTGCCGCACTGTCATTGAGATAGTACTGACGGAGTTCAGCACTGTAATTGGGTTAGTGCTGAGGGAGTGCAGCACTGTCAGAGGGTCAGTACTGAGGGAGTGCTGCATAGTCAGAGGGTTCGTACTGAGGGAGTGCCGCACTGTCATTGGGTTAGTACTCTGGGAGTGCAGCACTGTCATTGGGTTAGTACTGAGGGAGTGCTGCACTTTCAGAGGGTCAGTACTGAGGGAGTGCCGCACTGTCAGAGGGTCAGTAGTGAGGGAGTGCAGCACTGTCAGAGGGTCAGTACTGAGGGAGTACAGCACTGTCATTGGGTTCGTACTGAGAGGGTGCAGCACTGTCAGAGGGTCAGTACTGAGGGAGTGCCGCACTGTCAGAGGGTCAGTAGTGAGGGAGTGCAGCACTGTCAGAGGGTCAGTACTGAGGGAGTGCAGCACTGTCATTGGGTCAGTACTGAGGGAGTGCAGCACTGTCAGAGGGTCAGTACTGAGGGAGTGCAGCACTGTCAGTGGATTAGTACTGAGGGAGTGCCGCACTGTCATTGGGTTAGTACTGAGGGAGTGCAGCACTATCAGAGGGTCAGTACTGAGGGAGTGCTGCACTGTCAGAGGGTCAGTACTGAGGGAGTGCAGCACTGTCAGAGGGCCAGTACTGAGGGAGTGCAGCACTGTCATTGGGTTAGTACTGAGGGAGTGCAGCACTATCATAGGGTCAGTACTGAGGGAGTGCTGCACTGTCAGAGGGTCAGTACTGAAGGAGTGTAGCACTGTCATCGGGTTAGTACTGAGGGAGTGCCGCACTATAATTGGGTCAGTATTGAGGGAGTGCAGCACTGTCATTGGGTTAGTACTGAAGGAGTCCAGCACTGCCAGAGGGTCAGTACTGAGGGAGTGCAGCACTGTCATTGGGTTAGTACTGAGGGAGTGCAGCACTCTCATTTGGTTAGTACTGAGGGAGTGCAGCACTGTCTTTGGGTTAGTACTGAGGGAGTGCAGCGCTGTCAGAGGGTCAGTACTGAGGGAGTGCAGAACCTTCAGTGGGTTAGTATTGAGGGAGGGCCGCACTGTCAGAGGGTTAGTACTGAGGGAGTGCAGCACTGTCAGTGGGTTAGTACTGAGGGAGTGCAGCACTGTCATTGGGTTAGTACTGAGGGAGTGCTGCACTGTCAGTGGGTCAGTCCTGAGGGAGTGCAGCACTGTCTTTGGGTTAGTACTGAGGGAGTGTAGCACTGTCAGATGGTCAGTACTGAGAGAGTGCAGCACTGTCATTGGATTAGTACTGAGGGAGTGCAGTACTCTCATTGAGTTAGTACTGAGGGAGTGCAGCACTGTCAGACGGTCAGTACTGAGGGAGTGCAGCACTGTCAGAGGGTTAGTACTGAGAGAGTGCAGCACTGTCAGAGGGTCAGTACTGAGGGAGTGCAGAACTGTCAGTGGGTTAGTATTGAGGGAGTGCAGCGCTGTCATTGGGTTAGTACTGAGGGAGTGCAGCACTGTCAGAGGGTCAGTATTGAGGGAGTGCAGCACTGTCAGAGGGTCAGTACTGAGGGAGTGTAGCACTGTCATTCGGTTAGTACTGAGGGAGTGCAGCACTATCAGAGGGTCAGTACTGAGGGAGTGCTGCACTGTCAGAGGGTCAGTACTGAGGGAGTGCAGCACTGTCAGAGGGCCAGTACTGAGGAGGTTCAGCACTGTCAGTGGGTTAGTACTGAGGGAGTGTAGCACTGTCATTCGGTTAGTACTGAGGGAGTGCTGCACTGTCAGAGGGTCAGTCCTGAGGGAGTGCAGCACTGTCATTGGGTTAGTACTGAGGGAGTGCAGCACTTTCATTGGGTTAGTACTGAGGTAGTGCAGCACTGTCAAAGGGTCAGTACTGAAGGAGTGTAGCACTGTCATTGGGTTAGTACTGAGGGAGTGCCGCACTGTCATTCGGTCAGTACTGAGGGAGTGCAGCACTATAATTGGTTCAGTATTGAGGGAGTGCAGCACTGTCATTCGGTCAGTACTGAGGGAGTGCAGCACTATAATTGGTTCAGTATTGAGGGAGTGCAGCACTGTCATTGGGTTAGTACTGAGGGAGTGCAGCACTGTCAGAGGGTCAGTACTGAGGGAGTGCAGCACTGTCAGAGGGTTAGTACTGAGAGAGTGCAGCACTGTCAGAGGGTCAGTACTGAGGGAGTGCAGAACTGTCAGTGGGTTAGTATTGAGGGAGTGCAGCGCTGTCATTGGGTTAGTACTGAGGGAGTGCAGCACTATCAGAGGGTCAGTACTGAGGGATTGCAGCACTGTCAGAGGGTTCGTACTGAGGGAGTGCAGCACTCCCATTGGGTTAGTACTGAAAGGTGTGCCGCGCTGTCAGAGGGTCAATACGGAGGGAGTGCTGCATAGTCAGAGGGTCAGTACTGAGGGACTAACTCACCATCAGTGCTGCACTATCAAATGATCAGTACTGAAGGAGTGCTGTACTGATGGTGAGTAAGTACTGAAGGAGTGCTGTAGTGTCAGCGTGCTACTGCTAAAGGAGTATTGCATTGACAGTGGGTGAGTACTGATGGAATATTGTATTGTCACCGTGTCAGTCATGAGGGAGTATTTTACTGTTGGAGGGTCCATACGGTGGGAGTGCTGCACTGTTGGAGGGTCAATACTGAGGCAGCACTGTACTGAGGGACCGGTGCACCATGGAATGTTTATATTGAGAGAATGCTACACAGTCAATGGGTCTGTGTTAAGGGAGCCCTGCACTCTGGGAGGGTCAGTACAGACGGAGCATCACACTGTCGGATTGTTAGTACTGAGGGAGTGCTCGACTTGGTAGTGTTTTTCTTGTGTGCCTATATCCCCAACGATATAGTGAGAGCCATATTCTATACGTAACCTTTATCCTGGTGGGGGGGGGGGGGGGGGGGGCGGGGCGGGAAATGTGCCAAATTTGAGGAGATCGGGATTAGGTTTGCTTGCGGTCGTCAGATAGTCAAGATGGTGAAACAGAGCAGGCCCTGAAATAATATGAAACTGGATGGTGGCATTGAGGGGGAGGGGAACAACTCAACACCAACATGTCATTTGGAAATGAATTGAATGAGGTTGGAGAGCAGCTATTAATCCTAGACATATGGCTCGGCTGAGTCTGACCAGAAATGGGTTACTGAAGAGTTCTGGAAAACACAGATTTTGCCACATGTTGAACTGCTCGTTCTGCAGTCACGCTGTGTATTTTGAGGTTAAAAGGGTAACGGAGCACGAGGTCATGGAAACTACATAGTTGTCATAGCAACCTCAGACCTTGTGGACATCCGATCCGTTCTCACAGATGTTCAAAGTATTCCATGAGAAGCAGTACAGAAGCTTAATAGTTGCATAGCCAATGAGTTCGCCGCAGAAAAGCCATCGTTGTGCTTTATTGGAGTAGCGATGTGAGGTCGACAGCTCTCCTCTCTGAACGATGACAGGCTTTCTTCGACACAGCTGCTGTGTTTGTGAGGGAGTGGAAGAGTGGACATTCCTTTGGAACCTTACAGACTAACTACACCTTTACTCTGCAGTGGCGGTGGGGATGGGGGTGGGGTGGTGCTGTGGGGGCACAAATGACCATCTCGAAGGGACTGATGACACTCTCCTCCACGTGATGATCAGAGTGCTGAGCGTGGCATGGACAATTCCCGCAAACGCTCCTCCGAATCTTTCCATGGTGGGGAAGCAGATGAAATATTATGTAGTTGTGTGTCAGGTGCCCCTTCCCTTTGTCTCGCCCATGTTTCATGCGCTGGTTGCCAGAGGTGAAGACCCCTGACAAGGTAAACATTTGTATTGTCCGAAAGGGTCAGACTGAGCTATCCGGCCGTTCAATTAGACGAAGGCTAATCTCCAGCTTAATCCCAGCTAACTGCTGTGGTTCCATAGGCCCATTACCCAGGGTACATCTATTAACCTGTTCTCTGGGACACCCGGACCAACCAACCCAACCACCCTGTGGCTCAACACTTCAACTCCCCCTCCCACTCCACCAAGGATATGCAGGTCTTTGGACTCCTCCATCGCCGGACCACAGCGGCACGACGGTTGGAGGAAGAGCGCCTCATCTTCCGCCTGGGAACCCTCCAACCACAAGGGATGAACTCGGATTTCACCAGTTTCCTCATTTCCCCTCTCCCCACCTTGTCTCAGTCAAATCCATCGAACTCAGCACCGCCTTCCTAACCTACAATCTTCATCCTGACCTCTCCGCCCCCACCCCAGTCTGACCTATCACCCTCACCTTGACCTCTTCCCAACTATCGCATTTCCGACGCCCCTCCCCCAAGTCCCTCCTCCCTACCTTTTATCTCAGCCTGCTGGACACACTTTCCTCATTCCTGAAGAAGGGCTTATGCCCGAAACGTCGATTTTCCTGATCCCTGGATGCAGCCTGACCTGCTGCGCTTTTCCAGCAACACATTATCAGCCCACATTACAGATAAACCCCACTCTCACTACAGATATAGCCCAAATAAGAGATAAACCCCACTCACACTGCAGAAGTAGCCCACACTACAGATATACCCCACTCTCACTACAGATAGAGCCCAAATTAGAGATAAACACCACTCACACTGCAGATATAACCCATATTCCAGATAAATCCCGCTCTAACTGCATATATAACCCACATTACAGATATACCCCACTCTCACTGAAGATATAACCTAAATTACAGATAAACCCCACTCTCACTGCAGATATAGACAACATTACACATATACCCCACACTCACTGCAGATATAGCCCACATTACAGATAAACCCCACTCTCATTGCAGATATAACCCACATTACAGACAAACCCCACTCTCACTGCAGATATAATCCACATTACAGATATACCCCACTCTCACTGCAGATATAACCCACATTATAGACAAACCCCACTCTCACTGCAGATATAATCCACATTACAAATAAACCCCATTCTCACTGCAGATATAACCCACATTACAGATAAAAACCACTCTCACTGCAGATATAACCCACATTACAGATAAAAACCACTCCCACTGCAGATATAACCCACATTACAGATAATATCCACTCTCAGCGCAGATATAACCCACATTACAGATATAACCCACTCTCACTGCAGATATAGCCCACATTACAGATATACCCCGCTATCACTGCAGATATAGCCCACATTACAGATATTCTCCACTCTCACTGCAGATATAGCCCACATTACAGATAAACCCCACGCTCACTGCAGATATAACCCACATTACAGATAAACCCCACTCTCACTGCAGATAGAGCCCACATAAGAGATATACCCCACTCTCACTGCAGATAAAACCCACATTACAGATGTACCCCACTCTCAGTGCAGATATAACCCACATTACAAAGATACCCCATTCTCACTGCAGATATAACCCACATTACAGATATACCCCACCCTCACTGCAGATATAACCCACATTATAGATATACACCACCCTCACATGTAGATATTCCCCATATTACAGATAAACCCCACTCTCACTGCAGATATACCACACACTCTCTGCAGATATAACCCACAATACAGATATTCCCCACTTTCGCTGCAGATATAACACACGTTACAGATATACTCCACTCTCTCTGCACATATAACCCACATTACAGATATACCCCACTCTCACTGCAGATATAGCCCACATTACAGATATACCCCACTCTCACTGCAGATATAACCCACATTACAGATATACCCCATTCTCACTGCAGAAGTAGCCCACACTACAGATATACCCCACTCTCACTGCAGATATAATCCACATTCCAGATAAACCCTGCTCTCACTGCATATATAACCAACATTACAGATATATCCCACTCTCACTCCAGATATAGGCCACATTACAGATGTACCCCACTCTCACTACAGATATAACCTACATTACAGATAAACCCCACTTTCACTGCAGATATAGCTCACATTACAGATAAACACCACTCTCATTGCAGATATAACCCACATTACAGACAAACCCCACTCTCACTGCAGATATAACCCACATTACAGATAAACACCCTCTCATTGCAGATATAACCCACATTACAGACAAACCCCACTCTCACTGCAGATATAATCCACATTACAGATAAACTCCACTCTCACTGCAGATAAAACCCACATTACAGATAAACCCCACTCTCACTGCAGATAAAACCCACATTACAGATAAACCACACTCTCACTGCAGATATAACCCACATTACGGATAAACCCAACCATCACTGCAGATATAACCCACATTACAGATATAGTCCACTCTCACTGCATATATAACCAACATTACAGATAAACCCCACTCTCACTGCATATATAGCCAAAATTACAGATATACCCCACTCTCACTGCAGATATAATCCACATTACAGATAAACACCACTCTCACTGCAGCTATAGCCCACATTACAGATATACTCCACTCTCACTGCAGATATAACCCACATTACAGATATACTCCACTCTCACTGCAGATATAGCCCACATTACAGATATACCCCACTCTCACTGCCGATATAGCCGACATTACAGATATACTCAACTCTCACTGCATATATAACCAACATTACAGATAAACCCCACTCTCACTGCATATATAGCCAAAATTACAGATATACCCCACTCTCACTGCAGATATAATCCACATTACAGATAAACCCCACTCTCACTGCAGCCATAGCCCACATTACAGATATACTCCAGTCTCACTGCAGAAATAGCCCACATTACAGATATAACCCACTCTCACTGCAGATATAGCCCACATTACAGATATACTCCACTCTCACTGCATATATAACCCATATTACAGATATACCCCAATCTCACTGCAGATATAGCACGCATTACAGATATACCCCACTCTCACTGCAGATATTGCCCACATTACAGATATACCCCACTCTCACTGCAGATATTGCCCACATTACAGATATACCCCACTCTCACTGCAGATATAACCCACATTACAGATACACACCATTCTCACTGCATATATAACCCACAGTACAGACAAACCCCACTCTCACTGCAGATATAACCCACATTACAGATATACTCCACTCTCACTGCATATATAACCCACATTACAGACAAACCCCACTCTCACTGCAGATATAATCCATATTACAGATATACCCCACTCTCACTGCAGATATAACCCACATTACAGATAAACCCCACTCTCATTGCAGATATAACCCACATTACAGACAAACCCCACTCTCACTGCAGATATAACCTACATTACAGATATACCCCACTCTCACTGCAGATATAGCGCACATTACCGACAAACCCCACTCTCACTGCAGATATAGCCCACATTACAGATATACCCCACTCTCACTGCGGACATAGCCCACATTACAGATATACCCCACTCTCACTGCAGATATAACCCACATTACAGATATACTCCACTCTCACTGCATATATAACCCATATTACAGATATACCCCATTCTCACTGCGGATATAGCACACATTACAGATATACCCCACTCTCACTGCAGATATTGCCCACATTACAGATATACCCCACTCTCACTGCGGACATAGCCCACATTACAGATATACCCCACTCTCACTGCAGATATAACCCACATTACAGATATACACCACTCTCACTGCATATATAACCCACATTACAGACAAACGCCACTCTCACTGCAGATATAACCCACATTACAGATATACTCCACTCTCACTGCATATATAACCCACATTACAGACAAACCCCAATCTCACTGCAGATATAATCCATATTACAGATATACCTCACTCTCACTGCAGATATAACCCACATTACAGATAAACCCCACTCTCATTGCAGATATAACCCACATTACAGACAAACCCCACAATCACTGCAGATATAACCTACATTACAGATATACTCCACTCTCACTGCGGACATAGCCAACATTACAGACAAACCCCACTCTCACTGCAGATATAATCCATATTACAGATATACCCCACTCTCAGTGCAGATATAACCCACATTACAGATCAACCCCACTCTCATTGCAGATATAACCCACATTACAGACAAACCCCACAATCACTGCAGATATAACCTACATTACAGATATACCCCACTCTCACTGCGGACATAGCCCACATTACAGATATACTCCACTCTCACTGCATTTATAACCCACATTACAGACAAACCCCACTCTCACTGCAGATATAATCCACATTACAGAAATACCCCACTCTCACTGCAGATATAACCCACATTACAGATAAACCCCACTCTCACTGCAGATATAACCAACATTACAGATAAACCCCACTCTCACTGCAGGTATAGCCCACATTACAGATATACCCCACTCTCACTGCAGATATAACCCACATTACAAATATACCCCACTCTCACTGCAGATATAACCCACATTTCAAATATAGCCCACTCTCACTGCAGAAGTAGCCCACACTACAAATATACCCCACTCTCACTGCAGATATAACCCACATTCCAGATAAACCCCGCTCTCACTCCATATATAACCACCTTTACAGATATACCCCACTCTCACTGCAGATATAGCCCACATTACAGATGTACGCCACCTCACTGCAGATATAACCTACTTTACAGATAAACCCCACTCTCACTGCAAATATCGCCAACATTACAGATATACCCCACTCTCACTGCAGATATAGCCCACATTACAGATATATCCCACTCTCACTGTAGATATAGCCCACATTACAGATAAACCCCACTCTCATTGCTGATATAACCCACATTACAGACAAACCCCACTCTCACTGCAGATATAATCCACATTACAGATATACCCCACTCTCACTGCAGATATAACCCACATTACAGACAAACCCCACAATCACTGCAGATATAACCTACATTAGAGATATACCCCACTCTCACTGCAGATATAACGCACATTACCGACAAACCCCACTCTCACTGCAGATATAACCTACATTACAAATATACCCCACTCTCACTGCAGATATAACCCACATTACAGATAAACCCCACTCTCATTGCAGATATAACCCACATTACAGACAAACCCCACTCTCACTGCAGATATAGCCCACAATACAGATAAACGCCACTCTCATTGCAGATATAACCCACATTACAGACAAACCCCACAATCACTGCAGATATAACCTACATTACAGATATACCCCACTCTCACTGCAGATATGACGCACATTACCGAGAAACCCCACTCTCACTGCAGATATAGCCCACATTACAGATATACCCCACTCTCACTGCGGACATAGCCCACATTACAGATATACCCCACTCTCACTGCAGATATAACCCACATTACAGATATACTCCACTCTCACTGCATTTATAACCCACATTACAGACAAACCCCACTCTCACTGCAGATATAATCCACATTACAGACAAACCCCACTCTCACTGCAGATATAACCCACATTACAAATATACCCCACTCTCACTGCAGATATAACCCACATTACAGATATACTCCACTCTCACTGCAGATATAGCCCACATTACAGATATACCCCACTCTCACTGCCGATATACCCCACATTACAGATATACTCCACTCTCACTGCATATATAACCAACATTACAGATAAACCCCACTCTCACTGCATATATAGCCAAAATTACAGATGTACCCCACTCTCACTGCAGATATAATCCACATTACAGATAAACCCCACTCTCACTGCAGCTATAGCCCACATTACAGATATACTCCACTCGCACTGCAGAAATAGCCCACATTACAGATACACCCCACTCTCACTGCAGATATAGTCCACATTACAGATATACCCCACTCTCACTGCAGATATAGCCCACATTACAGATATACTCCATTCTCACTGCATATATAACCCATATTACAGATATACCCCAATCTCACTGCAGATATAGCACACATTACAGATATACCCCACTCTCACTGCAGATATTGCCCACATTACAGATATACCCCACTCTCACTGCGGACATAGCCCACATTACAGATATACCCCACTCTCACTGCAGATATAACCCTCATTACAGATATACACCATTCTCACTGCATATATAACCCACATTACAGACAAACCCCACTCTCACTGCAGATATAACCCACATTACAGATATACTTCACTCTCACTGCATATATAACCCACATTACAGACAAACCCCACTCTCACTGCAGATATAATCCATATTACAGATATACCCCACTCTCACTGCAGATATAACCCACATTACAGATAAACCCCACTCTCATTGCAGATATAACCCACATTACAGACAAACCCCACTCTCACTGCAGATATAACCTACATTACAGATATACCCCACTCTCAGTGCAGATATAACCCACATTACAGATCAACCCCACTCTCATTGCAGATATAACCCACATTACAGACAAACCCCACAATCACTGCAGATATAACCTACATTACAGATATACCCCACTCTCACTGCAGATATAACGCACATTACCGACAAACCCCACTCTCACTGCAGATATAACCTACATTACAGATATACCCCACTCTCAGTGCAGATATAACCCACATTACAGATGTACCCCACCTCACTGCAGATATAACCTACTTTACAGATAAACCCAACTCTCACTGCAAATATAGCACACATTTAAGATAAACCCCACTCTCATTGCAGATATAACCCACATTACAGACAAACCCCACTCTCACTGCAGATATAACCTACATTACTGATATACCCCACTCTCAGTGCAGATATAACCCACATTACAGATCAACCCCACTCTCACTGCAGATATAACCCACATTACAGATATACTCCACTCTCACTGCATTTATAACCCACATTACAGACAAACCCCACTCTCACTGCAGATATAATCCACATTACAGAAATACCCCACTCTCACTGCAGATATCACCCACATTACAGATAAACCCCACTCTCACTGCAGATATAACCAACATTACAGATAAACCCCACTCTCACTGCAGGTATAGCCCACATTACAGATATACCCCACTCTCACTGCAGATATAACCCACATTACAAATATACCCCATTCTCACTGCAGATATAACCCACATTCCAGATAAACCCCGCTCTCACTGCATATATAACCCACATTACAGACAAACCCCACTCTCACTGCAGATATAATCCATATTACAGATATACCGCACTCTCAGTGCAGATATAACCCACATTACAGATCAACCCCACTCTCATTGCAGATATAACCCACATTACAGACAAACCCCACAATCACTGCAGATATAACCTACATTAGAGATATACCCCACTCTCACTGCAGATATAGCGCACATTACCGACAAACCCCACTCTCACTGCAGATATAGCCCACATTACAGATATACCCCACTCTCACTGCGGACATAGCCCACATTACAGATATACCCCACTCTCACTGCAGATATAACCCACATTACAGATATACTCCACTCTCACTGCATTTATAACCCACATTACAGACAAACCCCACTCTCATTGCAGATATAATCCACATTACAGAAATACCCCACTCTCACTGCAGATATAACCCACATTACAGATAAACCCCACTCTCACTGCAGATATAACCAACATTACAGATAAACCCCACTCTCACTGCAGGTACAGCCCACATTACAGATATACCCCACTCTCACTGCAGATATAACCCACATTACAAATATACCCCACTCTCACTGCAGATATAACCCACATTTCAAATATAGCCCACTCTCACTGCAGAAGTAGCCCACACTACAAATATACCCCACTCTCACTGCAGATATAACCCACATTCCAGATAAACCCCGCTCTCACTGCATATATAACCACCTTTACAGATATACCCCACTCTCACTGCAGATATAGCCCACATTACAGATGTACCCCACCTCACTGCAGATATAACCTGCTTTACAGATAAACCCCACTCTCACTGCAAATATAGCCAACATTACAGATATACCCCACTCTCACTGCAGATATAGCCCACATTACAGATATATCCCACTCTCACTGCAGATATAGCCCACATTACAGATAAACCCCACTCTCATTGCTGATATAACCCACATTACAGACAAACCCCACTCTCACTGCAGATATAATCCACATTACAGATATACCCCACTCTCACTGCAGATATAACACACATTACAGACAAACCCCACAATCACTGCAGATATAACCTACATTAGAGATATACCCCACTCTCACTGCAGATATAACGCACATTACCGACAAACCCCACTCTCACTGCAGATATAACCTACATTACAAATATACCCCACTCTCACTGCAGATATAACCCACATTACAGATAAACCCCACTCTCATTGCAGATATAACCCACATTACAGACAAACCGCACTCTCACTGCAGATATAGCCCACATTACAGATATACTCCACTCTCACTGCAGATATAGCACACATTACAGATATGCCCCACTCTCACTGCAGATATAGCCCACATTACAGATATACGCCACTCTCACTGCGGACACAGCCCACATTACAGATATACCCACTCTCAGTGCAGATATAACCCACATTACAGACATAACCCATTCTCACTGCTTATATAACCCACATTACAGACAAACCCCACTCTCACTGCAGATATAACCCACATTACAGATATACTCCACTCTCACTGCATATATAACCCACATTACAGACAAACCCCACTCTCACTGCAGATATAATCCATATTACAGATATACCCCACTCTCACTGCAGATATAACCCACATTACAGATAAACCCCACTCTTATTGCAGATATAACCCACATTACAGACAAACCCCACTCTCACTGCAGATATAACCTACATTACAGATATACCCCACTCTCAGTGCAGATATAACCCACATTACAGATCAACCCCAGTCTCATTGCAGATATAACCCACATTACAGACAAACCCCACAATCACTGCAGATATAACCTACATTACAGATATACCCCACTCTCACTGCAGATATGACGCACATTACCGACAAACCCCACTCTCACTGCAGATATAGCCCACATTACAGATATACCCCACTCTCACTGTGGACATAGCCCACATTACAGATATACCCCACTCTCACTGCAGATATAATCCACATTACAGATATACTCCACTCTCACTGCATATATAACCCACATTACAGACAAACCCCACTCTCACTGCAGATATAATCCACATTACAGATATACCCCACTCTCACTGCAGATATAACCCACATTACAGATAAACCCCACTCTCACTGCAGATATAACCCACATTACAGATAAACCCCACTCTCACTGCAGGTATAGCCCACATTACAGATATACCCCACTCTCACTGCAGATATAACCCACATTACAGATATACCCCACTCTCACTGCAGATATAACTCACATTAAAATATAGCCCACTCTCACTGCAGAAGTAGCCCACACTACAAATATACCCCACTCTCACTGCAGATATAACCCACATTCCAGATAAACCCCGCTCTCACTGCATATATACCCACCTTTACAGATATACCACACTCTCACTGCAGATATAGCCCACATTACAGATATCGCCCACTCTCACTGCAGATATAACCCACATTACAGATATACTCCACTCTCACTGCATATATAACCAACATTACAGATAAACCCCACTCTCACTGCATATATAGCCAAAATTACAGATATACCCCACTCTCACTGCAGATATAATCCACATTACAGATAAACACCACTCTCACTGCAGCTATAGCCCACATTACAGACATACTCCACTCTCACTGCAGATATAACCCACATTACAGATATACTTCACTCTCACTGCATATATAACCCATATTACAGATAAACCCCACTCTCACTGCAGATATAACCCACATTACAAATATACTCCAGTATCACTGCAGATATAACCCACATTACAGATAAACCCCCCTCTCACTGCAGATAGAACCCACATTACAGATAAACCTCACTCTCACTGCAGATATTAGCCACATTACACATATACCCCACTCTCACTGCAGACGCAGCCCACATTACAGATGTAGCCCACTCTCACTGCAGATATAACCTACCTTACAGATAAACCACACTCTCACTGCAGATATAGCCCACATTACTGATATACCCCACTCTCACTGCAGATATAATCCACATTACAGATATACACTACTCTCATTGCAGATATAACCCACATTCAAGATAATATTCACTCTCACTGCAGATAAAACCCACATTACAGATAAACCCCACTCTCACTGCAGATATAACCCACATTACAGATAAACCCCACTCTCACTGCAGATATAACCCACATTACAGATAATATCCACTCTCAGTGCAGATATAACAAAATTACAGATATACCCCACTCTCACTGCAAATATAGCCCACATTACAGATATACCCCACTCTCACTGCAGATATAGCCCACGTTACAGATAAACCCCACTCTCAATGCAGATATAGCCCATATTACAGATATCCCCCACTCTCACTGCAGATATAACCCACATTACAGATAAACCCCATTCTCATTGCAGATATAACCCACATTACAGACAAACCCCACTCTCACTGCAAATATAATCCACATTACAGATAAACCCAACTGTCACTGCAGATATAACCCACATTACAGATGAAATCCACTCGCACTGCAGATAAAACCCACGTTACAGATAAACCCCACTCAGCGCAGATATAACCCACATTATAGATAAACCCCAGTCTCACTGCAGATATAAACCACATTACAAATATACACCACTCTCACTGCTTACATAACCCACATTACAGATATACCTCACTCTCACTGCAGATATAGCCCACATTACAGATATACTCCACTCTCACTGCATATATAACCCACATTACAGATATACGCCACTCTCACTGCAGATATAGCCCACATTACAGATATACTCCACTCTCACTGCATATATAACCCACATTACAGATATATCCCCCTCTCACTGCAGAAGTAGCCCACACTACAGATATACCCCACTCTCACTGCAGATATAGCCCAAATTACAGAGAAACCCCACTCTCACTGCAGATATAACCCACATTCAAGATAAATCCCGTTCTCGCTGCATATATAACCCACATTACACATATACCCCACTCTCACTGCAGATATAGCCCACATTACAGATGTACTCCACTCTCACTGCAGATATAACCTACATTACAGATAAACCACACTCTCACTGCAGGTAGAGCCCATATTACACATATACCCCACTTTCACGGCAGATATAACCCACATTACAGATAAACCCCACTCTCATTGCAGAAATAACCCACATTACAGACAAACCGCACTCTCACCGCAGATATAATTCACATTACAGATATACCCCATTCTCACTGCAGATAAAACCCACATTACAGATAAACTCCACTCTCACTGCAGATATAACCCACACGACAGATAAAATCCACTCTCACTGCAGATAAAACCCACGTTACAGATAAACCCCTCTCACCGCAGATATAACCCACATTACAACTAACATCCACACTCAGTGCAGATATAACAAAATTACTGATATAACCCACTCTCACTGCAGATATAGCACACATTACAGATATACCCCACTCTCACTGCAGATATAGCCCACGTTACAGATAACCCCACTCTCAATGCAGATATAACCCACATTACAGATATAACCCACTCTCACTGCAGATATAACCCACATTACAGATAAACCCTATTCTCATTGCAGATATAACCCACATTACAGACAAACCCAACTCACACTGCAGATATAATCCACATTACAGATAAACCCCTCTCTCACTGCAGATATAACCCACATTACAGATAAAATCCACTCTCATTGCAGATAAAACCCACAATATAGATAAACCCCATTCTCACTGCAGATAAAACCCACATTAGAGATGTACCCCACTCTCAGTGCAGATATAACCCACATTACAGATATACCCCACTCTCACTGCACATATAACCCACGTTACAGATATATCCTACTCTCACTGCATATATAACCCACATTACAGAAAAACTCCATTCTCACTGCAGGTATAACCCAAATTGCAGATGTACCCCACACTCACTGCAGATATAGCACCCATTAAAGATATACCCCACTCTCACTGCAGATATAACCCACATTACAGACAAACCCCACTCTCACTGCAGATATAACCTACATTACTGATATACCCCACTCTCAGTGCAGATATAACCCACATTACAGATCAACCCCACTCTCATTGCAGATATAACCCACATTACAGACAAACCCCACAATCACTGCAGATATAACCGACATTACAGATATACCCCACTCTCACTGCAGATATAACCCACATTACAGATAAACCCCACTCTCATTGCAGTTATAACCCACATTACAGACAAACCCCACTCTCACTGCAAATATAGCCCACATTACAGATATACCCCAATCTCACTGCAGATATAGCACACATTACAGATATACCCCACTCTCACTGCAGATATTGCCCACATTACAGATATACCCCACTCTCACTGCGGACATAGCCCACATTACAGATATACCCACTCTCACTGCAGATATAACCCACATTACAGATATACCCCATTCTCACTGCATATATAACCCACATTACAGACAAACCCCACTCTCACTGCAGATATAACCCACATTACAGATATACTCCACTCTCACTGCATATATAACCCACATTACAGACAAACCCCACTCTCACTGCAGATATAATCCATATTACAGATATACCCCACTCTCACTGCAGATATAACCCACATTACAGATAAACACCACTCTCACTGCAGCTATAGCCCACATTACAGACATACTCCACTCTCACTGCAGATATAACCCACATTACAGATATACTCCACTCTCACTGCATATATAACCCATATTACAGATAAACCCCACTCTCACTGCAGATATAACCCACATTACAAATATACTCCAGTATCACTGCAGATATAACCCACATTACAGATAAACCCCCCTCTCACTGCATATATAACCCACATTACAGACAAACCCCACTCTCACTGCAGATATAATCCATATTACAGATATACCCCACTCTCACTGCAGATATAACCCACATTACAGATAAACCCCACTCTCATTGCAGATATAACCCACATTACAGACAAACCCCACTCTCACTGCAGATATAACCTACATTACAGATATACTCCACTCTCAGTGCAGATATAACCCACATTACAGATCAACCCCACTCTCATTGCAGATATCACCCACATTACAGACAAACCCCACAATCACTGCAGATAAAACCTACATTACAGATATACCCCACTCTCACTGCAGATATGACGCACATTACCGACAAACCCCACTCTCACTGCAGATATAGCCCACATTACAGATATACCCCACTCTCACTGTGGACATAGCCCACATTACAGATATACCCCACTCTCACTGCAGATATAATCCACATTACAGATATACTCCACTCTCACTGCATATATAACCCACATTACAGACAAACCCCACTCTCACTGCAGATATAATCCACATTACAGATATACCCCACTCTCACTGCAGATATAACCCACATTACAGATAAACCCCACTCTCACTGCAGATATAACCCACATTACAGATAAACCCCACTCTCACTGCAGGTATAGCCCACATTACAGATATACCCCACTCTCACTGCAGATATAACCCACATTACAGATATACCCCACTCTCACTGCAGATATAACTCACATTAAAATATAGCCCACTCTCACTGCAGAAGTAGCCCACACTACAAATATACCCCACTCTCACTGCAGATATAACCCACATTCCAGATAAACCCCGCTCTCACTGCATATATACCCACCTTTACAGATATACCACACTCTCACTGCAGATATAGCCCACATTACAGATATCGCCCACTCTCACTGCAGATATAACCCACATTACAGATATACTCCACTCTCACTGCATATATAACCAACATTACAGATAAAACCCACTCTCACTGCATATATAGCCAAAATTACAGATAAACCCCACTCTCATTGCAGATATAACCCACATTACAGACAAACCCCACAATCACTGCAGATATAACCTACATTACAGATATACTCCACTCTCACTGCGGACATAGCCAACATTACAGACAAACCCCACTCTCACTGCAGATATAATCCATATTACAGATATACCCCACTCTCAGTGCAGATATAACCCACATTACAGATCAACCCCACTCTCATTGCAGATATAACCCACATTACAGACAAACCCCACAATCACTGCAGATATAACCTACATTACAGATATACCCCACTCTCACTGCGGACATAGCCCACATTACAGATATACTCCACTCTCACTGCATTTATAACCCACATTACAGACAAACCCCACTCTCACTGCAGATATAATCCACATTACAGAAATACCCCACTCTCACTGCAGATATAACCCACATTACAGATAAACCCCACTCTCACTGCAGATATAACCAACATTACAGATAAACCCCACTCTCACTGCAGGTATAGCCCACATTACAGATATACCCCACTCTCACTGCAGATATAACCCACATTACAAATATACCCCACTCTCACTGCAGATATAACCCACATTTCAAATATAGCCCACTCTCACTGCAGAAGTAGCCCACACTACAAATATACCCCACTCTCACTGCAGATATAACCCACATTCCAGATAAACCCCGCTCTCACTCCAAATAAAACCACCTTTACAGATATACCCCACTCTCACTGCAGATATAGCCCACATTACAGATGTACGCCACCTCACTGCAGATATAACCTACTTTACAGATAAACCCCACTCTCACTGCAAATATCGCCAACATTACAGATATACCCCACTCTCACTGCAGATATAGCCCACATTACAGATATATCCCACTCTCACTGCAGATATAGCCCACATTACAGATAAACCCCACTCTCATTGCTGATATAACCCACATTACAGACAAACCCCACTCTCACTGCAGATATAATCCACATTACAGATATACCCCACTCTCACTGCAGATATAACCCACATTACAGACAAACCCCACAATCACTGCAGATATAACCTACATTAGAGATATACCCCACTCTCACTGCAGATATAACGCACATTACCGACAAACCCCACTCTCACTGCAGATATAACCTACATTACAAATATACCCCACTCTCACTGCAGATATAACCCACATTACAGATAAACCCCACTCTCATTGCAGATATAACCCACATTACAGACAAACCCCACTCTCACTGCAGATATAGCCCACATTACAGATAAATCCCACTCTCACTGCAGATATAGCCCACAATACAGATAAACGCCACTCTCATTGCAGATATAACCCACATTACAGACAAACCCCACAATCACTGCAGATATAACCTACATTACAGATATACCCCACTCTCACTGCAGATATGACGCACATTACCGAGAAACCCCACTCTCACTGCAGATATAGCCCACATTACAGATATACCCCACTCTCACTGCGGACATAGCCCACATTACAGATATACCCCACTCTCACTGCAGATATAACCCACATTACAGATATACTCCACTCTCACTGCATTTATAACCCACATTACAGACAAACCCCACTCTCACTGCAGATATAATCCACATTACAGAAATACCCCACTCTCACTGCAGATATAACCCACATTACAGATAAACCCCACTCTCACTGCAGATATAACCAACATTACAGATAAACCCCACTCTCACTGCAGGTATAGCCCACATTACAGATATACCGCACTCTCACTGCAGATATAACCCACATTACAAATATACCCCACTCTCACTGCAGATATAACCCACATTACAGATATACTCCACTCTCACTGCAGATATAGCCCACATTACAGATATACCCCACTCTCACTGCCGATATAACCCACATTACAGATATACTCCACTCTCACTGCATATATAACCAACATTACAGATAAACCCCACTCTCACTGCATATATAGCCAAAATTACAGATGTACCCCACTCTCACTGCAGATATAATCCACATTACAGATAAACCCCACTCTCACTGCAGCTATAGCCCACATTACAGATATACTCCACTCTCACTGCAGATATAGCCCACATTACAGATATACTCCATTCTCACTGCATATATAACCCATATTACAGATATACCCCAATCTCACTGCAGATATAGCACACATTACAGATATACCCCACTCTCACTGCAGATATTGCCCACATTACAGATATACCCCACTCTCACTGCGGACATAGCCCACATTACAGATATACCCCACTCTCACTGCAGATATAACCCTCATTACAGATATACACCATTCTCACTGCATATATAACCCACATTACAGACAAACCCCACTCTCACTGCAGATATAACCCACATTACAGATATACTCCACTCTCACTGCATATATAACCCACATTACAGACAAACCCCACTCTCACTGCAGATATAATCCATATTACAGATATACCCCACTCTCACTGCAGATATAACCCACATTACAGATAAACCCCACTCTCATTGCAGATATAACCCACATTACAGACAAACCCCACTCTCACTGCAGATATAACCTACATTACAGATATACCCCACTCTCAGTGCAGATATAACCCACATTACAGATCAACCCCACTCTCATTGCAGATATAACCCACATTACAGACAAACCCCACAATCACTGCAGATATAACCTACATTACAGATATACCCCACTCTCACTGCAGATATAACGCACATTACCGACAAACCCCACTCTCACTGCAGATATAACCTACATTACAGATATACCCCACTCTCAGTGCAGATATAACCCACATTACAGATGTACCCCACCTCACTGCAGATATAACCTACTTTACAGATAAACCCAACTCTCACTGCAAATATAGCACACATTTAAGATAAACCCCACTCTCATTGCAGATATAACCCACATTACAGACAAACCCCACTCTCACTGCAGATATAACCTACATTACTGATATACCCCACTCTCAGTGCAGATATAACCCACATTACAGATCAACCCCACTCTCACTGCAGATATAACCCACATTACAGATATACTCCACTCTCACTGCATTTATAACCCACATTACAGACAAACCCCACTCTCACTGCAGATATAATCCACATTACAGATAAACCCCACTCTCACTGCAGATATAACCAACATTACAGATAAACCCCACTCTCACTGCAGGTATAGCCCACATTACAGATATACCCCACTCTCACTGCAGATATAACCCACATTACAAATATACCCCATTCTCACTGCAGATATAACCCACATTCCAGATAAACCCCGCTCTCACTGCATATATAACCCACATTACAGACAAACCCCACTCTCACTGCAGATATAATCCATATTACAGATATACCGCACTCTCAGTGCAGATATAACCCACATTACAGATCAACCCCACTCTCATTGCAGATATAACCCACATTACAGACAAACCCCACAATCACTGCAGATATAACCTACATTAGAGATATACCCCACTCTCACTGCAGATATAGCGCACATTACCGACAAACCCCACTCTCACTGCAGATATAGCCCACATTACAGATATACCCCACTCTCACTGCGGACATAGCCCACATTACAGATATACCCCACTCTCACTGCAGATATAACCCACATTACAGATATACTCCACTCTCACTGCATTTATAACCCACATTACAGACAAACCCCACTCTCATTGCAGATATAATCCACATTACAGAAATACCCCACTCTCACTGCAGATATAACCAACATTACAGATAAACCCCACTCTCACTGCAGGTACAGCCCACATTACAGATATACCCCACTCTCACTGCAGATATAACCCACATTACAAATATACCCCACTCTCACTGCAGATATAACCCACATTTCAAATATAGCCCACTCTCACTGCAGAAGTAGCCCACACTACAAATATACCCCACTCTCACTGCAGATATAACCCACATTCCAGATAAACCCCGCTCTCACTGCATATATAACCACCTTTACAGATATACCCCACTCTCACTGCAGATATAGCCCACATTACAGATGTACCCCACCTCACTGCAGATATAGCCCACATTACAGATATATCCCACTCTCTCTGCAGATATAGCCCACATTACAGATAAACCCCACTCTCATTGCTGATATAACCCACATTACAGACAAACCCCACTCTCACTGCAGATATAATCCACATTACAGATATACCCCACTCTCACTGCAGATATAACCCACATTACAGACAAACCCCACAATCACTGCAGATATAACCTACATTAGAGATATACCCCACTCTCACTGCAGATATAACGCACATTACCGACAAACCCCACTCTCACTGCAGATATAACCTACATTACAAATATACCCCACTCTCACTGCAGATATAACCCACATTACAGATAAACCCCACTCTCATTGCAGATATAACCCACATTACAGACAAACCCCACTCTCACTGCAGATATAGCCCACATTACAGATAAATCCCACTCTCACTGCAGATATAGCCCACAATACAGATAAACGCCACTCTCATTGCAGATATAACCCACATTACAGACAAACCCCACAATCACTGCAGATATAACCTACATTACAGATATACCCCACTCTCACTGCAGATATGACGCACATTACCGAGAAACCCCACTCTCACTGCAGATATAGCCCACATTACAGATATACCCCACTCTCACTGCGGACATAGCCCACATTACAGATATACCCCACTCTCACTGCAGATATAACCCACATTACAGATATACTCCACTCTCACTGCATTTATAACCCACATTACAGACAAACCCCACTCTCACTGCAGATATAATCCACATTACAGAAATACCCCACTCTCACTGCAGATATAACCCACATTACAGATAAACCCCACTCTCACTGCAGATATAACCAACATTACAGATAAACCCCACTCTCACTGCAGGTATAGCCCACATTACAGATATACCGCACTCTCACTGCAGATATAACCCACATTACAAATATACCCCACTCTCACTGCAGATATAACCCACATTACAGATATACTCCACTCTCACTGCAGATATAGCCCACATTACAGATATACCCCACTCTCACTGCCGATATACCCCACATTACAGATATACTCCACTCTCACTGCATATATAACCAACATTACAGATAAACCCCACTCTCACTGCATATATAGCCAAAATTACAGATGTACCCCACTCTCACTGCAGATATAATCCACATTACAGATAAACCCCACTCTCACTGCAGCTATAGCCCACATTACAGATATACTCCACTCGCACTGCAGAAATAGCCCACATTACAGATACACCCCACTCTCACTGCAGATATAGCCCACATTACAGATATACCCCACTCTCACTGCAGATATAGACCACATCACAGATATACTCCATTCTCACTGCATATATAACCCATATTACAGATATACCCCAATCTCACTGCAGATATAGCACACATTACAGATATACCCCACTCTCACTGCAGATATTGCCCACATTACAGATATACCCCACTCTCACTGCGGACATAGCCCACATTACAGATATACCCCACTCTCACTGCAGATATAACCCTCATTACAGATATACACCATTCTCACTGCATATATAACCCACATTACAGACAAACCCCACTCTCACTGCAGATATAACCCACATTACAGATATACTCCACTCTCACTGCATATATAACCCACATTACAGACAAACCCCACTCTCACTGCAGATATAATCCATATTACAGATATACCCCACTCTCACTGCAGATATAACCCACATTACAGATAAACCCCACTCTCATTGCAGATATAACCCACATTACAGACAAACCCCACTCTCACTGCAGATATAACCTACATTACAGATATACCCCACTCTCAGTGCAGATATAACCCACATTACAGATCAACCCCACTCTCATTGCAGATATAACCCACATTACAGACAAACCCCACAATCACTGCAGATATAACCTACATTACAGATATACCCCACTCTCACTGCAGATATAACGCACATTACCGACAAACCCCACTCTCACTGCAGATATAACCTACATTACAGATATACCCCACTCTCAGTGCAGATATAACCCACATTACAGATGTACCCCACCTCACTGCAGATATAACCTACTTTACAGATAAACCCAACTCTCACTGCAAATATAGCACACATTTAAGATAAACCCCACTCTCATTGCAGATATAACCCACATTACAGACAAACCCCACTCTCACTGCAGATATAACCTACATTACTGATATACCCCACTCTCAGTGCAGATATAACCCACATTACAGATCAACCCCACTCTCACTGCAGATATAACCCACATTACAGATATACTCCACTCTCACTGCATTTATAACCCACATTACAGACAAACCCCACTCTCACTGCAGATATAATCCACATTACAGAAATACCCCACTCTCACTGCAGATATCACCCACATTACAGATAAACCCCACTCTCACTGCAGATATAACCAACATTACAGATAAACCCCACTCTCACTGCAGGAATAGCCCACATTACAGATATACCCCACTCTCACTGCAGATATAACCCACATTACAAATATACCCCATTCTCACTGCAGATATAACCCACATTCCAGATAAACCCCGCTCTCACTGCATATATAACCCACATTACAGACAAACCCCACTCTCACTGCAGATATAATCCATATTACAGATATACCGCACTCTCAGTGCAGATATAACCCACATTACAGATCAACCCCACTCTCATTGCAGATATAACCCACATTACAGACAAACCCCACAATCACTGCAGATATAACCTACATTAGAGATATACACCACTCTCACTGCAGATATAGCGCACATTACCGACAAACCCCACTCTCACTGCAGATATAGCCCACATTACAGATATACCCCACTCTCACTGCGGACATAGCCCACATTACAGATATACCCCACTCTCACTGCAGATATAACCCACATTACAGATATACTCCACTCTCACTGCATTTATAACCCACATTACAGACAAACCCCACTCTCATTGCAGATATAATCCACATTACAGAAATACCCCACTCTCACTGCAGATATAACCCACATTACAGATAAACCCCACTCTCACTGCAGATATAACCAACATTACAGATAAACCCCACTCTCACTGCAGGTACAGCCCACATTACAGATATACCCCACTCTCACTGCAGATATAACCCACATTACAAATATACCCCACTCTCACTGCAGATATAACCCACATTTCAAATATAGCCCACTCTCACTGCAGAAGTAGCCCACACTACAAATATACCCCACTCTCACTGCAGATATAACCCACATTCCAGATAAACCCCGCTCTCACTGCATATATAACCACCTTTACAGATATACCCCACTCTCACTGCAGATATAGCCCACATTACAGATGTACCCCACCTCACTGCAGATATAACCTGCTTTACAGATAAACCCCACTCTCACTGCAAATATAGCCAACATTACAGATATACCCCACTCTCACTGCAGATATAGCCCACATTACAGATATATCCCACTCTCACTGCAGATATAGCCCACATTACAGATAAACCCCACTCTCATTGCTGATATAACCCACATTACAGACAAACCCCACTCTCACTGCAGATATAATCCACATTACAGATATACCCCACTCTCACTGCAGATATAACACACATTACAGACAAACCCCACAATCACTGCAGATATAACCTACATTAGAGATATACCCCACTCTCACTGCAGATATAACGCACATTACCGACAAACCCCACTCTCACTGCAGATATAACCTACATTACAAATATACCCCACTCTCACTGCAGATATAACCCACATTACAGATAAACCCCACTCTCATTGCAGATATAACCCACATTACAGACAAACCGCACTCTCACTGCAGATATAGCCCACATAACAGATATACTCCACTCTCACTGCAGATATAGCACACATTACAGATATGCCCCACTCTCACTGCAGATATAGCCCACATTACAGATATACGCCACTCTCACTGCGGACACAGCCCACATTACAGATATACCCACTCTCAGTGCAGATATAACCCACATTACAGACATAACCCATTCTCACTGCTTATATAACCCACATTACAGACAAACCCCACTCTCACTGCAGATATAACCCACATTACAGATATACTCCACTCTCACTGCATATATAACCCACATTACAGACAAACCCCACTCTCACTGCAGATATAATCCATATTACAGATATACCCCACTCTCACTGCAGATATAACCCACATTACAGATAAACCCCACTCTTATTGCAGATATAACCCACATTACAGACAAACCCCACTCTCACTGCAGATATAACCTACATTACAGATATACCCCACTCTCAGTGCAGATATAACCCACATTACAGATCAACCCCAGTCTCATTGCAGATATAACCCACATTACAGATATACTCCACTCTCACTGCATATATAACCCATATTACAGATAAACCCCACTCTCACTGCAGATATAACCCACATTACAAATATACTCCACTCTCACTGCAGATATAATCCATATTACAGATATACCCCACTCTCACTGCAGATATAACCCACATTACAGATAAACCCCACTCTCACTGCAGATATAACCCACATTACAGATATACTCCACTCTCACTGCATATATAACCCATATTACAGATAAACCCCACTCTCACTGCAGATATAACCCACATTACAAATATACTCCAGTATCACTGCAGATATAACCCACATTACAGATAAACCCCCCTCTCACTGCATATATAACCCACATTACAGACAAACCCCACTCTCACTGCAGATATAATCCATATTACAGATATACCCCACTCTCACTGCAGATATAACCCACATTACAGATAAACCCCACTCTCATTGCAGATATAACCCACATTACAGACAAACCCCACTCTCACTGCAGATATAACCTACATTACAGATATACTCCACTCTCAGTGCAGATATAACCCACATTACAGATCAACCCCACTCTCATTGCAGATATCACCCACATTACAGACAAACCCCACAATCACTGCAGATAAAACCTACATTACAGATATACCCCACTCTCACTGCAGATATGACGCACATTACCGACAAACCCCACTCTCACTGCAGATATAGCCCACATTACAGATATACCCCACTCTCACTGTGGACATAGCCCACATTACAGATATACCCCACTCTCACTGCAGATATAATCCACATTACAGATATACTCCACTCTCACTGCATATATAACCCACATTACAGACAAACCCCACTCTCACTGCAGATATAATCCACATTACAGATATACCCCACTCTCACTGCAGATATAACCCACATTACAGATAAACCCCACTCTCACTGCAGATATAACCCACATTACAGATAAACCCCACTCTCACTGCAGGTATAGCCCACATTACAGATATACCCCACTCTCACTGCAGATATAACCCACATTACAGATATACCCAAATCTCACTGCAGATATAACTCACATTAAAATATAGCCCACTCTCACTGCAGAAGTAGCCCACACTACAAATATACCCCACTCTCACTGCAGATATAACCCACATTCCAGATAAACCCCGCTCTCACTGCATATATACCCACCTTTACAGATATACCACACTCTCACTGCAGATATAGCCCACATTACAGATATCGCCCACTCTCACTGCAGATATAACCCACATTACAGATATACTCCACTCTCACTGCATATATAACCAACATTACAGATAAAACCCACTCTCACTGCATATATAGCCAAAATTACAGATATACCCCACTCTCACTGCAGATATAATCCACATTACAGATAAACACCACTCTCACTGCAGCTATAGCCCACATTACAGACATACTCCACTCTCACTGCAGGTATAACCCACATTACAGATATACTTCACTCTCACTGCATATATAACCCATATTACAGATAAACCCCACTCTCACTGCAGATATAACCCACATTACAAATATACTCCAGTATCACTGCAGATATAACCCACATTACAGATAAACCCCCCTCTCACTGCAGATAGAACCCACATTACAGATAAACCCCACTCTCACTGCAGATATTAGCCACATTACACATATACCCCACTCTCACTGCAGACGCAGCCCACATTACAGATGTAGCCCACTCTCACTGCAGATATAACCTACCTTACAGATAAACCACACTCTCACTGCAGATATAGCCCACATTACTGATATACCCCACTCTCACTGCAGATATAATCCACATTACAGATATACACTACTCTCATTGCAGATATAACCCACATTCAAGATAATATTCACTCTCACTGCAGATAAAACCCACATTACAGATAAACCCCACTCTCACTGCAGATATAACCCACATTACAGATAAACCCCACTCTCACTGCAGATATAACCCACATTACAGATAAACACCACTCTCACTGCAGCTATAGCCCACATTACAGACATACTCCACTCTCACTGCAGATATAACCCACATTACAGATATACTCCACTCTCACTGCATATATAACCCATATTACAAATATACTCCAGTATCACTGCAGATATAACCCACATTACAGATATACTCCACTCTCACTGCATATATAACCCACATTACAGATATATCCCCCTCTCACTGCAGAAGTAGCCCACACTACAGATATACCCCACTCTCACTGCAGATATAGCCCAAATTACAGAGAAACCCCACTCTCACTGCAGATATAACCCACATTCAAGATAAATCCCGTTCTCGCTGCATATATAACCCACATTACACATATACCCCACTCTCACTGCAGATATAGCCCACATTACAGATGTACTCCACTCTCACTGCAGATATAACCTACATTACAGATAAACCACACTCTCACTGCAGGTAGAGCCCATATTACACATATACCCCACTTTCACGGCAGATATAACCCACATTACAGATAAACCCCACTCTCATTGCAGAAATAACCCACATTACAGACAAACCGCACTCTCACCGCAGATATAATTCACATTACAGATATACCCCACTCTCACTGCAGATAAAACCCACATTACAGATAAACTCCACTCTCACTGCAGATATAACCCACACGACAGATAAAATCCACTCTCACTGCAGATTAAACCCACGTTACAGATAAACCCCTCTCACCGCAGATATAACCCACATTACAACTAACATCCACACTCAGTGCAGATATAACAAAATTACTGATATAACCCACTCTCACTGCAGATATAGCACACATTACAGATATACCCCACTCTCACTGCAGATATAGCCCACGTTACAGATAACCCCACTCTCAATGCAGATATAACCCACATTACAGATATAACCCACTCTCACTGCAGATATAACCCACATTACAGATAAACCCTATTCTCATTGCAGATATAACCCACATTACAGACAAACCCAACTCACACTGCAGATATAATCCACATTACAGATAAACCCCTCTCTCACTGCAGATATAACCCACATTACAGATAAAATCCACTCTCATTGCAGATAAAACCCACAATATAGATAAACCCCATTCTCACTGCAGATAAAACCCACATTAGAGATGTACCCCACTCTCAGTGCAGATATAACCCACATTACAGATATACCCCACTCTCACTGCACATATAACCCACGTTACAGATATATCCTACTCTCACTGCATATATAACCCACATTACAGAAAAACTCCATTCTCACTGCAGGTATAACCCAAATTGCAGATGTACCCCACACTCACTGCAGATATAGCACCCATTAAAGATATACCCCACTCTCACTGCAGATATAACCCACATTACAGACAAACCCCACTCTCACTGCAGATATAACCTACATTACTGATATACCCCACTCTCAGTGCAGATATAATCCACATTACAGATCAACCCCACTCTCATTGCAGATATAACCCACATTACAGACAAACCCCACAATCACTGCAGATATAACCGACATTACAGATATACCCCACTCTCACTGCAGATATAACCCACATTACAGATAAACCCCACTCTCATTGCAGTTATAACCCACATTACAGACAAACCCCACTCTCACTGCAAATATAGCCCACATTACAGATATACCCCAATCTCACTGCAGATATAGCACACATTACAGATATACCCCACTCTCACTGCAGATATTGCCCACATTACAGATATACCCCACTCTCACTGCGGACATAGCCCACATTACAGATATACCCACTCTCACTGCAGATATAACCCACATTACAGATATACCCCATTCTCACTGCATATATAACCCACATTACAGACAAACCCCACTCTCACTGCAGATATAACCCACATTACAGATATACTCCACTCTCACTGCATATATAACCCACATTACAGACAAACCCCACTCTCACTGCAGATATAATCCATATTACAGATATACCCCACTCTCACTGCAGATATAACCCACATTACAGATAAACACCACTCTCACTGCAGCTATAGCCCACATTACAGACATACTCCACTCTCACTGCAGATATAACCCACATTACAGATATACTCCACTCTCACTGCATATATAACCCATATTACAGATAAACCCCACTCTCACTGCAGATATAACCCACATTACAAATATACTCCAGTATCACTGCAGATATAACCCACATTACAGATAAACCCCCCTCTCACTGCATACATAAACCCACATTACAGACAAACCCCACTCTCACTGCAGATATAATCCATATTACAGATATACCCCACTCTCACTGCAGATATAACCCACATTACAGATAAACCCCACTCTCATTGCAGATATAACCCACATTACAGACAAACCCCACTCTCACTGCAGATATAACCTACATTACAGATATACTCCACTCTCAGTGCAGATATAACCCACATTACAGATCAACCCCACTCTCATTGCAGATATCACCCACATTACAGACAAACCCCACAATCACTGCAGATAAAACCTACATTACAGATATACCCCACTCTCACTGCAGATATGACGCACATTACCGACAAACCCCACTCTCACTGCAGATATAGCCCACATTACAGATATACCCCACTCTCACTGTGGACATAGCCCACATTACAGATATACCCCACTCTCACTGCAGATATAATCCACATTACAGATATACTCCACTCTCACTGCATATATAACCCACATTACAGACAAACCCCACTCTCACTGCAGATATAATCCACATTACAGATATACCCCACTCTCACTGCAGATATAACCCACATTACAGATAAACCCCACTCTCACTGCAGATATAACCCACATTACAGATATACTCCACTCTCACTGCATATATAACCCATATTACAGATAAACCCCACTCTCACTGCAGATATAACCCACATTACAAATATACTCCAGTATCACTGCAGATATAACCCACATTACAGATAAACCCCCCTCTCACTGCATATATAACCCACATTACAGACAAACCCCACTCTCACTGCAGATATAATCCATATTACAGATATACCCCACTCTCACTGCAGATATAACCCACATTACAGATAAACCCCACTCTCATTGCAGATATAACCCACATTACAGACAAACCCCACTCTCACTGCAGATATAACCTACATTACAGATATACTCCACTCTCAGTGCAGATATAACCCACATTACAGATCAACCCCACTCTCATTGCAGATATCACCCACATTACAGACAAACCCCACAATCACTGCAGATAAAACCTACATTACAGATATACCCCACTCTCACTGCAGATATGACGCACATTACCGACAAACCCCACTCTCACTGCAGATATAGCCCACATTACAGATATACCCCACTCTCACTGTGGACATAGCCCACATTACAGATATACCCCACTCTCACTGCAGATATAATCCACATTACAGATATACTCCACTCTCACTGCATATATAACCCACATTACAGACAAACCCCACTCTCACTGCAGATATAATCCACATTACAGATATACCCCACTCTCACTGCAGATATAACCCACATTACAGATAAACCCCACTCTCACTGCAGATATAACCCACATTACAGATAAACCCCACTCTCACTGCAGGTATAGCCCACATTACAGATATACCCCACTCTCACTGCAGATATAACCCACATTACAGATATACCCATATCTCACTGCAGATATAACTCACATTAAAATATAGCCCACTCTCACTGCAGAAGTAGCCCACACTACAAATATACCCCACTCTCACTGCAGATATAACCCACATTCCAGATAAACCCCGCTCTCACTGCATATATACCCACCTTTACAGATATACCACACTCTCACTGCAGATATAGCCCACATTACAGATATCGCCCACTCTCACTGCAGATATAACCCACATTACAGATATACTCCACTCTCACTGCATATATAACCAACATTACAGATAAAACCCACTCTCACTGCATATATAGCCAAAATTACAGATATACCCCACTCTCACTGCAGATATAATCCACATTACAGATAAACACCACTCTCACTGCAGCTATAGCCCACATTACAGACATACTCCACTCTCACTGCAGGTATAACCCACATTACAGATATACTTCACTCTCACTGCATATATAACCCATATTACAGATAAACCCCACTCTCACTGCAGATATAACCCACATTACAAATATACTCCAGTATCACTGCAGATATAACCCACATTACAGATAAACCCCCCTCTCACTGCAGATAGAACCCACATTACAGATAAACCCCACTCTCACTGCAGATATTAGCCACATTACACATATACCCCACTCTCACTGCAGACGCAGCCCACATTACAGATGTAGCCCACTCTCACTGCAGATATAACCTACCTTACAGATAAACCACACTCTCACTGCAGATATAGCCCACATTACTGATATACCCCACTCTCACTGCAGATATAATCCACATTACAGATATACACTACTCTCATTGCAGATATAACCCACATTCAAGATAATATTCACTCTCACTGCAGATAAAACCCACATTACAGATAAACCCCACTCTCACTGCAGATATAACCCACATTACAGATAAACCCCACTCTCACTGCAGATATAACCCACATTACAGATAATATCCACTCTCAGTGCAGATATAACAAAATTACAGATATACCCCACTCTCACTGCAAATATAGCCCACATTACAGATATACCCCACTCTCACTGCAGATATAGCCCACGTTACAGATAAACCCCACTCTCAATGCAGATATAGACCACATTACAGATATCCCCCACTCTCACTGCAGATATAACCCACATTACAGATAAACCCCATTCTCATTGCAGATATAACCCACATTACAGACAAACCCCACTCTCACTGCAGATATAATCCACATTACAGATAAACCCAACTGTCACTGCAGATATAACCCACATTACAGATGAAATCCACTCGCACTGCAGATAAAACCCACGTTACAGATAAACCCCACTCAGCGCAGATATAACCCACATTATAGATAAACCCCAGTCTCACTGCAGATATAAACCACATTACAAATATACACCACTCTCACTGCTTATATAACCCACATTACAGATATACCTCACTCTCACTGCAGATATAGCCCACATTACAGATATACTCCACTCTCACTGCATATATAACCCACATTACAGATATACGCCACTCTCACTGCAGATATAGCCCACATTACAGATATACTCCACTCTCACTGCATATATAACCCACATTACAGATATATCCCCCTCTCACTGCAGAAGTAGCCCACACTACAGATATACCCCACTCTCAGTGCAGATATAGCCCAAATTACAGAGAAACCCCACTCTCACTGCAGATATAACCCACATTCAAGATAAATCCCGTTCTCGCTGCATATATAACCCACATTACACATATACCCCACTCTCACTGCAGATATAGCCCACATTACAGATGTACTCCACTCTCACTGCAGATATAACCTACATTACAGATAAACCACACTCTCACTGCAGGTAGAGCCCATATTACACATATACCCCACTTTCACGGCAGATATAACCCACATTACAGATAAACCCCACTCTCATTGCAGAAATAACCCACATTACAGACAAACCGCACTCTCACCGCAGATATAATTCACATTACAGATATACCCCACTCTCACTGCAGATATAAAGCACATTACAGACAATATCCACTCTCACTGCAGATAAAACCCACATTACAGATAAACTCCACTCTCACTGCAGATATAACCCACACGACAGATAAAATCCACTCTCACTGCAGATAAAACCCACGTTACAGATATACTCCACTCTCACTGCATATATAACCCACATTACAGACAAACCCCACTCTCACTGCAGATATAATCCATATTACAGATATACTCCACTCTCACTGCATATATAACCCACATTACAGACAAACCCCACTCTCACTGCAGATATAATCCATATTACAGATATACCCCACTCTCACTGCAGATATAACCCACATTACAGATATACCCCACTCTCATTGCAGATATAACCCACATTACAGACAAACCCCACTCTCACTGCAGATATAACCTACATTACAGATATACCCCACTCAGTGCAGATATAACCCACATTACAGATCAACCCCACTCTCATTGCAGATATAACCCACATTACAGACAAACCCCACAATCTCTGCAGATATAACCTACATTACAGATATACCCCACTCTCACTGCAGATATAGCGCACATTACCGACAAACCCCACTCTCACTGCAGATATAGCCCACATTACAGATATACCCCACTCTCACTGCGGACATAGCCCACAATACAGATATACCCCACTCTCACTGCAGATATAACCCACATTACAGATATACTCCACTCTCACTGCATTTATAACCCACATTACAGACAAACCCCACTCTCACTGCAGATATAATCCACATTACAGAAATACCCCACTCTCACTGCAGATATAACCCACATTACAGATAAACCCCACTCTCATTGCAGATATAACCCACATTACAGACAAACCCCACAATCACTGCAGATATAACCTACATTACAGATATACCCCACTCTCACTGCAGATATAACGCACATTACCGACAAACCCCACTCTCATTGCAGATATAGCCCACATTACAGATATACCCCACTCTCACTGCAGATATAACCCACATTACAGATATACTCCACTCTCACTGCATTTATAACCCACATTACAGACAAACCCCACTCTCACTGCAGATATAATCCACATTACAGAAATACCCCACTCTCACTGCAGATATAACCCACATTACAGATAAACCCCACTCTCACTGCAGGTATAGCCCACATTACAGATATACCCCACTTTCACTGCAGATATAGCCCACGTTACAGATAACCCCACTCTCAATGCAGATATAACCCACATTACAGATATAACCCACTCTCACTGCAGATATAACCCACATTACAGAAAAACCCTATTCTCATTGCAGATATAACCCACATTACAGACAAACCCAACTCACACTGCAGATATAATCCACATTACAGATAAACCCCTCTCTCACTGCAGATATAACCCACATTACAGATAAAATCCACTCTCTCTGCAGATAAAACCCACAATATAGATAAACCCCACACTCACTGCAGATATAACCCACATTACAAATATACACCACTCTCACTGCAGATATAACCCACATTACAGATATACTCCACTCTCACTGCATATATAACCCACATTACAGACAAACCCCACTCTCACTGCAGATATAATCCATATTACAGATATACCCCACTCTCACTGCAGATATAACCCACATTACAGATAAACACCACTCTCACTGCAGCTATAGCCCACATTACAGACATACTCCACTCTCACTGCAGATATAACCCACATTACAGATATACTCCACTCTCACTGCATATATAACCCATATTACAGATAAACCCCACTCTCACTGCAGATATAACCCACATTACAAATATACTCCAGTATCACTGCAGATATAACCCACATTACAGATAAACCCCCCTCTCACTGCAGATAGAACCCACATTACAGATAAACCCCACTCTCACTGCAGATATTACCCACATTACACATATACCCCACTCTCACTGCAGAAGCAGCCCACATTACAGATGTAGCCCACTCTCACTGCAGATATAACCTACCATACAGATAAACCACTCTCTCACTGCAGATATAGCCCACATTACCGACAAACCCCACTCTCACTGCAGATATAGCCCACATTACAGATATACCCCACTCTCACTGTGGACATAGCCCACATTACAGATATACCCCACTCTCACTGCAGATATAATCCACATTACAGATATACTCCACTCTCACTGCATATATAACCCACATTACAGACAAACCCCACTCTCACTGCAGATATAATCCACATTACAGATATACCCCACTCTCACTGCAGATATAACCCACATTACAGATAAACCCCACTCTCACTGCAGATATAACCCACATTACAGATAAACCCCACTCTCACTGCAGGTATAGCCCACATTACAGATATACCCCACTCTCACTGCAGATATAACCCACATTACAGATATACCCATATCTCACTGCAGATATAACTCACATTAAAATATAGCCCACTCTCACTGCAGAAGTAGCCCACACTACAAATATACCCCACTCTCACTGCAGATATAACCCACATTCCAGATAAACCCCGCTCTCACTGCATATATACCCACCTTTACAGATATACCACACTCTCACTGCAGATATAGCCCACATTACAGATATCGCCCACTCTCACTGCAGATATAACCCACATTACAGATATACTCCACTCTCACTGCATATATAACCAACATTACAGATAAAACCCACTCTCACTGCATATATAGCCAAAATTACAGATATACCCCACTCTCACTGCAGATATAATCCACATTACAGATAAACACCACTCTCACTGCAGCTATAGCCCACATTACAGACATACTCCACTCTCACTGCAGGTATAACCCACATTACAGATATACTTCACTCTCACTGCATATATAACCCATATTACAGATAAACCCCACTCTCACTGCAGATATAACCCACATTACAAATATACTCCAGTATCACTGCAGATATAACCCACATTACAGATAAACCCCCCTCTCACTGCAGATAGAACCCACATTACAGATAAACCCCACTCTCACTGCAGATATTAGCCACATTACACATATACCCCACTCTCACTGCAGACGCAGCCCACATTACAGATGTAGCCCACTCTCACTGCAGATATAACCTACCTTACAGATAAACCACACTCTCACTGCAGATATAGCCCACATTACTGATATACCCCACTCTCACTGCAGATATAATCCACATTACAGATATACACTACTCTCATTGCAGATATAACCCACATTCAAGATAATATTCACTCTCACTGCAGATAAAACCCACATTACAGATAAACCCCACTCTCACTGCAGATATAACCCACATTACAGATAAACCCCACTCTCACTGCAGATATAACCCACATTACAGATAATATCCACTCTCAGTGCAGATATAACAAAATTACAGATATACCCCACTCTCACTGCAAATATAGCCCACATTACAGATATACCCCACTCTCACTGCAGATATAGCCCACGTTACAGATAAACCCCACTCTCAATGCAGATATAGACCACATTACAGATATCCCCCACTCTCACTGCAGATATAACCCACATTACAGATAAACCCCATTCTCATTGCAGATATAACCCACATTACAGACAAACCCCACTCTCACTGCAGATATAATCCACATTACAGATAAACCCAACTGTCACTGCAGATATAACCCACATTACAGATGAAATCCACTCGCACTGCAGATAAAACCCACGTTACAGATAAACCCCACTCAGCGCAGATATAACCCACATTATAGATAAACCCCAGTCTCACTGCAGATATAAACCACATTACAAATATACACCACTCTCACTGCTTATATAACCCACATTACAGATATACCTCACTCTCACTGCAGATATAGCCCACATTACAGATATACTCCACTCTCACTGCATATATAATCCATATTACAGATATACCCCACTCTCACTGCAGATATAACCCACATTACAGATAAACCCCACTCTCATTGCAGATATAACCCACATTACAGACAAACCCCACTCTCACTGCAGATATAACCTACATTACAGATATACTCCACTCTCAGTGCAGATATAACCCACATTACAGATCAACCCCACTCTCATTGCAGATATCACCCACATTACAGACAAACCCCACAATCACTGCAGATAAAACCTACATTACAGATATACCCCACTCTCACTGCAGATATGACGCACATTACCGACAAACCCCACTCTCACTGCAGATATAGCCCACATTACAGATATACCCCACTCTCACTGTGGACATAGCCCACATTACAGATATACCCCACTCTCACTGCAGATATAATCCACATTACAGATATACTCCACTCTCACTGCATATATAACCCACATTACAGACAAACCCCACTCTCACTGCAGATATAATCCACATTACAGATATACCCCACTCTCACTGCAGATATAACCCACATTACAGATAAACCCCACTCTCACTGCAGATATAACCCACATTACAGATAAACCCCACTCTCACTGCAGGTATAGCCCACATTACAGATATACCCCACTCTCACTGCAGATATAACCCACATTACAGATATACCCATATCTCACTGCAGATATAACTCACATTAAAATATAGCCCACTCTCACTGCAGAAGTAGCCCACACTACAAATATACCCCACTCTCACTGCAGATATAACCCACATTCCAGATAAACCCCGCTCTCACTGCATATATACCCACCTTTACAGATATACCACACTCTCACTGCAGATATAGCCCACATTACAGATATCGCCCACTCTCACTGCAGATATAACCCACATTACAGATATACTCCACTCTCACTGCATATATAACCAACATTACAGATAAAACCCACTCTCACTGCATATATAGCCAAAATTACAGATATACCCCACTCTCACTGCAGATATAATCCACATTACAGATAAACACCACTCTCACTGCAGCTATAGCCCACATTACAGACATACTCCACTCTCACTGCAGGTATAACCCACATTACAGATATACTTCACTCTCACTGCATATATAACCCATATTACAGATAAACCCCACTCTCACTGCAGATATAACCCACATTACAAATATACTCCAGTATCACTGCAGATATAACCCACATTACAGATAAACCCCCCTCTCACTGCAGATAGAACCCACATTACAGATAAACCCCACTCTCACTGCAGATATTAGCCACATTACACATATACCCCACTCTCACTGCAGACGCAGCCCACATTACAGATGTAGCCCACTCTCACTGCAGATATAACCTACCTTACAGATAAACCACACTCTCACTGCAGATATAGCCCACATTACTGATATACCCCACTCTCACTGCAGATATAATCCACATTACAGATATACACTACTCTCATTGCAGATATAACCCACATTCAAGATAATATTCACTCTCACTGCAGATAAAACCCACATTACAGATAAACCCCACTCTCACTGCAGATATAACCCACATTACAGATAAACCCCACTCTCACTGCAGATATAACCCACATTACAGATAATATCCACTCTCAGTGCAGATATAACAAAATTACAGATATACCCCACTCTCACTGCAAATATAGCCCACATTACAGATATACCCCACTCTCACTGCAGATATAGCCCACGTTACAGATAAACCCCACTCTCAATGCAGATATAGACCACATTACAGATATCCCCCACTCTCACTGCAGATATAACCCACATTACAGATAAACCCCATTCTCATTGCAGATATAACCCACATTACAGACAAACCCCACTCTCACTGCAGATATAATCCACATTACAGATAAACCCAACTGTCACTGCAGATATAACCCACATTACAGATGAAATCCACTCGCACTGCAGATAAAACCCACGTTACAGATAAACCCCACTCAGCGCAGATATAACCCACATTATAGATAAACCCCAGTCTCACTGCAGATATAAACCACATTACAAATATACACCACTCTCACTGCTTATATAACCCACATTACAGATATACCTCACTCTCACTGCAGATATAGCCCACATTACAGATATACTCCACTCTCACTGCATATATAACCCACATTACAGATATACGCCACTCTCACTGCAGATATAGCCCACATTACAGATATACTCCACTCTCACTGCATATATAACCCACATTACAGATATATCCCCCTCTCACTGCAGAAGTAGCCCACACTACAGATATACCCCACTCTCAGTGCAGATATAGCCCAAATTACAGAGAAACCCCACTCTCACTGCAGATATAACCCACATTCAAGATAAATCCCGTTCTCGCTGCATATATAACCCACATTACACATATACCCCACTCTCACTGCAGATATAGCCCACATTACAGATGTACTCCACTCTCACTGCAGATATAACCTACATTACAGATAAACCACACTCTCACTGCAGGTAGAGCCCATATTACACATATACCCCACTTTCACGGCAGATATAACCCACATTACAGATAAACCCCACTCTCATTGCAGAAATAACCCACATTACAGACAAACCGCACTCTCACCGCAGATATAATTCACATTACAGATATACCCCACTCTCACTGCAGATATAAAGCACATTACAGACAATATCCACTCTCACTGCAGATAAAACCCACATTACAGATAAACTCCACTCTCACTGCAGATATAACCCACACGACAGATAAAATCCACTCTCACTGCAGATAAAACCCACGTTACAGATATACTCCACTCTCACTGCATATATAACCCACATTACAGACAAACCCCACTCTCACTGCAGATATAATCCATATTACAGATATACTCCACTCTCACTGCATATATAACCCACATTACAGACAAACCCCACTCTCACTGCAGATATAATCCATATTACAGATATACCCCACTCTCACTGCAGATATAACCCACATTACAGATATACCCCACTCTCATTGCAGATATAACCCACATTACAGACAAACCCCACTCTCACTGCAGATATAACCTACATTACAGATATACCCCACTCAGTGCAGATATAACCCACATTACAGATCAACCCCACTCTCATTGCAGATATAACCCACATTACAGACAAACCCCACAATCTCTGCAGATATAACCTACATTACAGATATACCCCACTCTCACTGCAGATATAGCGCACATTACCGACAAACCCCACTCTCACTGCAGATATAGCCCACATTACAGATATACCCCACTCTCACTGCGGACATAGCCCACAATACAGATATACCCCACTCTCACTGCAGATATAACCCACATTACAGATATACTCCACTCTCACTGCATTTATAACCCACATTACAGACAAACCCCACTCTCACTGCAGATATAATCCACATTACAGAAATACCCCACTCTCACTGCAGATATAACCCACATTACAGATAAACCCCACTCTCATTGCAGATATAACCCACATTACAGACAAACCCCACAATCACTGCAGATATAACCTACATTACAGATATACCCCACTCTCACTGCAGATATAACGCACATTACCGACAAACCCCACTCTCATTGCAGATATAGCCCACATTACAGATATACCCCACTCTCACTGCAGATATAACCCACATTACAGATATACTCCACTCTCACTGCATTTATAACCCACATTACAGACAAACCCCACTCTCACTGCAGATATAATCCACATTACAGAAATACCCCACTCTCACTGCAGATATAACCCACATTACAGATAAACCCCACTCTCACTGCAGGTATAGCCCACATTACAGATATACCCCACTTTCACTGCAGATATAGCCCACGTTACAGATAACCCCACTCTCAATGCAGATATAACCCACATTACAGATATAACCCACTCTCACTGCAGATATAACCCACATTACAGAAAAACCCTATTCTCATTGCAGATATAACCCACATTACAGACAAACCCAACTCACACTGCAGATATAATCCACATTACAGATAAACCCCTCTCTCACTGCAGATATAACCCACATTACAGATAAAATCCACTCTCTCTGCAGATAAAACCCACAATATAGATAAACCCCACACTCACTGCAGATATAACCCACATTACAAATATACACCACTCTCACTGCAGATATAACCCACATTACAGATATACTCCACTCTCACTGCATATATAACCCACATTACAGACAAACCCCACTCTCACTGCAGATATAATCCATATTACAGATATACCCCACTCTCACTGCAGATATAACCCACATTACAGATAAACACCACTCTCACTGCAGCTATAGCCCACATTACAGACATACTCCACTCTCACTGCAGATATAACCCACATTACAGATATACTCCACTCTCACTGCATATATAACCCATATTACAGATAAACCCCACTCTCACTGCAGATATAACCCACATTACAAATATACTCCAGTATCACTGCAGATATAACCCACATTACAGATAAACCCCCCTCTCACTGCAGATAGAACCCACATTACAGATAAACCCCACTCTCACTGCAGATATTACCCACATTACACATATACCCCACTCTCACTGCAGAAGCAGCCCACATTACAGATGTAGCCCACTCTCACTGCAGATATAACCTACCATACAGATAAACCACTCTCTCACTGCAGATATAGCCCACATTACCGACAAACCCCACTCTCACTGCAGATATAGCCCACATTACAGATATACCCCACTCTCACTGTGGACATAGCCCACATTACAGATATACCCCACTCTCACTGCAGATATAATCCACATTACAGATATACTCCACTCTCACTGCATATATAACCCACATTACAGACAAACCCCACTCTCACTGCAGATATAATCCACATTACAGATATACCCCACTCTCACTGCAGATATAACCCACATTACAGATAAACCCCACTCTCACTGCAGATATAACCCACATTACAGATAAACCCCACTCTCACTGCAGGTATAGCCCACATTACAGATATACCCCACTCTCACTGCAGATATAACCCACATTACAGATATACCCATATCTCACTGCAGATATAACTCACATTAAAATATAGCCCACTCTCACTGCAGAAGTAGCCCACACTACAAATATACCCCACTCTCACTGCAGATATAACCCACATTCCAGATAAACCCCGCTCTCACTGCATATATACCCACCTTTACAGATATACCACACTCTCACTGCAGATATAGCCCACATTACAGATATCGCCCACTCTCACTGCAGATATAACCCACATTACAGATATACTCCACTCTCACTGCATATATAACCAACATTACAGATAAAACCCACTCTCACTGCATATATAGCCAAAATTACAGATATACCCCACTCTCACTGCAGATATAATCCACATTACAGATAAACACCACTCTCACTGCAGCTATAGCCCACATTACAGACATACTCCACTCTCACTGCAGGTATAACCCACATTACAGATATACTTCACTCTCACTGCATATATAACCCATATTACAGATAAACCCCACTCTCACTGCAGATATAACCCACATTACAAATATACTCCAGTATCACTGCAGATATAACCCACATTACAGATAAACCCCCCTCTCACTGCAGATAGAACCCACATTACAGATAAACCCCACTCTCACTGCAGATATTAGCCACATTACACATATACCCCACTCTCACTGCAGACGCAGCCCACATTACAGATGTAGCCCACTCTCACTGCAGATATAATCCACATGACAGATATACCCTACTCTCATTGCAGATATAACCCACATTCAAGATAATATTCACTCTCACTGCAGATAAAACCCACATTACAGATAAACCCCACTCTCACTGCAGATATAACCCACATTACAGACAAACCCCACTCTCACTGCAGATATAACCCACATTACAGATATACTCCACTCTCACTGCATATATAACCCACATTACAGACAAACCCCACTCTCACTGCAGATATAATCCATATTACAGATATACCCCACTCTCACTGCAGATATAACCCACATTACAGATAAACCCCACTCTCATTGCAGATATAACCCACATTACAGACAAACCCAACTCTCACTGCAGATATAACCTACATTACAGATATACCCCACTCTCAGTGCAGATATAACCCACATTACAGATCTACCCCACTCTCATTGCAGATATAACCCACATTACAGACAAACCCCACAATCACTGCAGATATAACCTACATTACAGATATACCCCACTCTCACTGCAGATATAGCGCACATTACCGACAAACCCCACTCTCACTGCAGATATAGCCCACATTACAGATATACCCCACTCTCACTGCGGACATAGCCCACATTACAGATATACCCCACTCTCACTGCAGATATAACCCACATTACAGATATACTCCACTCTCACTGCATTTATAACCCACATTACAGACAAACCCCACTCTCACTGCAGATATAATCCACATTACAGAAATACCCCATTCTTACTGCAGATATAACCCACATTACAGATAAACCCCACTCTCACTGCAGATATAACCAACATTACAGATAAACCCCACTCTCACTGCAGGTATAGCCCACATTACAGATATACCCCACTCTCACTGCAGATATAACCCACATTACAAATATACCCCACTCTCACTGCAGATATAACCCACATTTCAAATATAGCCCACTCTCACTGCAGAAGTAGCCCACACTACAAATATACCCCACTCTCACTGCAGATATAACCCACATTCCAGATAAACCCCGCTCTCACTGCATATATAACCACCTTTACAGATATACCCCACTCTCACTGCAGATATAGCCCACATTACAGATGTACCCCACCTCACTGCAGATATAACCTACTTTACAGATAAACCCCACTCTCACTGCAAATATAGCACACATTAAAGATAAACCCCACTCTCATTGCAGATATAACCCACATTACAGACAAACCCCACTCTCACTGCAGATATAACCTACATTACTGATATACCCCACTCTCAGTGCAGATATAACCCACATTACAGATCAACCCCACTCTCATTGCAGATATAACCCACATTATAGACAAACCCCAGACTCACTGCAGATATAACCTACATTACAGATATACCCCACTCTCACTGCAGATATAACGCACATTCCCGACAAACCCCACTCTTACTGCAGATATAACCGACATTACAGATATACCCCACTCTCACTGCAGATATAACCCACATTACAGATAAACCCCACTCTCATTGCAGATTTAACCCACATTACAGACAAACCCCACTCTCACTGCAAATATAGCCCACATTACAAATATAGCCCAATCTCACTGCAGATATAGCACACATTACAGATATACCCCACTCTCACTGCAGATATTGCCCACATTACAGATATACCCCACTCTCACTGCGTACATAGCCCACATTACAGATATACCCCACTCTCACTGCAGATATAACCCACATTACAGATAAAACCCATTATCACTGCTTATATAACCCACATTACAGACAAACCCCACTCTCACTGCAGATATAACCCACATTACAGATATACTCCACTCTCACTGCATATATAACCCACATTACAGACAAACCCCACTCTCACTGCAGATATAATCCATATTACAGATATACCCCACTCTCACTGCAGATATAACCCACATTACAGATAAACCCCACTCTCATTGCAGATATAACCCACATTACAGACAAACCCCACTCTCACTGCAGATATAACCTACATTACAGATATACCCCACTCTCAGTGCAGATATAACCCACATTACAGATCAACCCCACTCTCATTGCAGATATAACCCACATTACAGACAAACCCCACTCTCACTGCAGATATAGCCCACATTACAGATATACCCCACTCTCATTGCGGACATAGCCCACATTACAGATATACCCCACTCTCACTGCAGATATAACCCACATTACAGATATACTCCACTCTCACTGCATTTATAACCCACATTACAGACAAACCCCACTCTCATTGCAGATATAATCCACATTACAGAAATACCCCACTCTCACTGCAGATATAACCCACATTACAGATAAACCCCACTCTCACTGCAGATATAACCAACATTACAGATAAACCCCACTCTCACTGCAGGTACAGCCCACATTACAGATATACCCCACTCTCACTGCAGATATAACCCACATTACAAATATACCCCACTCTCACTGCAGATAAAACCCACATTTCAAATATTGCCCACTCTCACTGCAGAAGTAGCCCACACTACAAATATACCCCACTCTCACTGCAGATATAACCCACATTCCAGATAAACCCCGCTCTCACTGCATATATAACCACCTTTACAGATATACCCCACTCTCACTGCAGATATAGCCCACATTACAGATGTACCCCACCTCACTGCAGAAATAACCTACTTTACAGATAAACCCCACTCTTACTGCAAATATAGCCAACATTACAGATATACCCCACTCTCACTGCAGATATAGCCCACATTACAGATATATCCCACTCTCACTGCAGATATAGCCCACATTACAGATAAACCCAACTCTCATTGCTGATATAACCCACATTACAGACAAACCCCACTCTCACTGCAGATATAATCCACATTACAGATATACCCCACTCTCACTGCAGATATAACCCACATTACAGATAAAATCCACTCTCACCGCAGATAAAACCCACATTAAAGATAAACCCCACTCTCATTGCAGATATAACCCACATTATAGACAAACCCCACTCTCACTGCAGATATAATCCACATTACAGATATACCCCACTCTCACTGCAGATATAACCCACATTACAGATAAAATCCACTCTCACTGCAGATAAAACCCACATTACAGATAAACCCCACTCTCCCTGCAGAGAAACCCACATTACAGATATACTCCACTCTCACTGCAGATATAACCCACATTACAGATATACCCCACTCTCACTGCAGATATAACCCATATTCCAGATATACCCTGCTCTCACTGCAGATATAACCCACATTACAGATATCGCCCACTCTCACTGCAGATATAACCCACATTACAGATAATATCCACTCTCACTGCAGATATAACCCACATTACATTGAATATCCACTCTCACTGCGGATATAACCAACATTACAGATAATATCCACTCCCACTGCAGATAAAACCCACATTATAGATATACCCCACTCTCACTGCAGATATAACCCACGTTACAGATATACACCACTCTCACTGCATATATAACCACATTTCCGATAAACCCCATTCTCACTGCAGATATAACCCACATTGAAGATGTACCCCATTCTCACTGTAGATAAAACCCACATCACAGATGTACCCCACTCTGACTGCAGATATAACCCACATTATACAGAAACACCATTCTCACTGCAGATATAACCCACATTACAGATAAACCCCACCCTCACTGCAGATATAACCCACATTACAGATAAACCCCACTCTCTCTGCAGATATAACCCTCATTACAGATATACCCCACTCTCACTGCAGATATAGCCCACATTACAGATATACCCCACTCTCACTGCAGATAAAACCCACATTACAGATCATAACCACTCTCACTGCAGATATAACCCACATTACAGAAAACATCCATTCTCACGGCGGATATAACCCACATTACAGATAATATCCAATCCCACTGCAGATAAAACCCCATTATAGTTATACCCCACTCTCACTGCAGATATAACCCACGTTACAGATATATCCCACTCTCACTGCATATATAACCACATTACAGATTAATCCCATTCTCACTGCATGTATAACCCACATTGAAGATGTACCCCACTCTGACTGCAGATATAACCCACATTACAGATGTACCCCACTCTGACTGCAGATATAACCCACATTACAGATATACCCCACTCTCACTGCAGATATAGCCCACATTACAGATATACCCCACTCTCACTGCAGATATAACCCACATTACAGATAATATCCACTCTCACTGCAGATATAACCCACATTACAGATAATATCCACTCTCACTGCGGATATAATCCACATTACAGATATTATCCACTCCCACTGCAGATAAAACCCACATTATAGATATACCCCACTCTCACTGCAGATATAACCCACGTTACAGATATATCCCACTCTCACTGCATATATAACCACATTTCCGATAAACCCCATTCTCACTGCAGGTATAACCCACATTGAAGATGTACTGCATTCTCACTGTAGATAAAACCCACATTACAGATGTACCCCACTCTCACTGCAGATATAACCCACATTACACAGAAACACCATTCTCACTGCAGATGTAACCCACATTACAGATATACCCCACCCTCACTGCAGATATAACCCACATTACAGATATACCCCACCATCATTGCAGATATACCCCACATGACAGATAAACCCCACTCTCACTGCAGATATACCCCACTCTCACTGCAGATATAACCCACAATACAGATATACACCACTCTCGCTGCAGATATAACCCACATTACAGATATACCCCACTCTCACTGAAGACATAACCCACTTTCCAGATATACCCTACTCTCACTGCAGATATAACCTACATTACTGATATACCTCACACTCACTGCAGATATAGCCCACATCACAGATATACCCCACTCTCACTGCAGATATAACCCACATTACAGATATACCCCACTCTCTCTGCAGATATAACCCCCATTACAGATAAACCCCACTCTCACTGCAGATATAGCCCACATTACAGATATATCCCACTCTCACTGCAGATACAACCCACATTACAGATAAACCCCACTCTCTCTGCAGATATAGCGGACATTACAGATATGCCCCACTCTCACTGCAGATATATCCCACATTACAGATATACGCCACTCTCACTGCAGATAAAACCCACATTACAGATAAACCCCACTATCACTGCAGATATAACCCACATTACAGATAATCCCCACCCTCACTGCAGATATAATCCACATTACAGATATCGCACACTCTCACTGCAGTTATAACCCACATTACAGATAATATCCACTCTCACTGCAGATATAACCCACATTACAGATAGTATCCATTCTCACTGCGGATATAACACACATTACAGATAATATCCGCTATCACTGCAGATAAAACCCACATTATAGTTATACCCCACTCTCACTGCAGATATAACCCACGTTACAGATATATTCCACTCTCACTGCATATATAACCACATTACAGATAAACCCCATTCTCACTGCAGGTATAACCACATTGAAGATGTACCCCACTCTGACTGCAGATATAACCCACATTACAGAGATACGCCACTCTCACTGCAGCTAAAACTGACATTACAGATATACCCCACTCTCACTGCAGGTATCCCCCACATTACAGATATACCCCACTCTCACTGCAGATATAACCCACATTACAGATAAAATCCACTCTCACTGCAGATAAAACCCACATTACAGATATACCCCACTCGCACTGCAGATATAAACCACATTACAGATATACCGCACTCTCACTGCAGTTATAACCCACGTTACAGATATATCACACTCTCATTGCAGATATAACCGACATTAAATATAAACTCCATTCTCACTGCAGGTATAACCCACATTACAGATAATATCCACTCTCACTGCGGATATAACGCACATTACAGATATACCCCACTCTCGCTGCAGATATAACACATGTAACAGATATATCCAACTCTCACTGCATATATATCCCACATTACAGATAAACCCCATTCTCACAGCAAGTATAAACCACATTGCAGATGGACACCACTCTCACTGCAGACATAACCCAAATTACAGATATACCCCACTCTCACTGCAGATATAACCCACATTACAGATAAACCCCACTCTCACTGCAGATATAGCCCACATTGCAGATATACCCCACTCTCACTGCAGATATAACCCACATTACAGATAATATCCGCTATCACTGCAGATATAACCCACATTACAGATATACCCCAGTCTCAATGCAGATAAAACCCACATTTCAGATATACCCCACTCTCACTGCAGATAAAACCCACATTACAGATATACCCCACTCTCACTGCAGATATAACCCACATTACAGATAAACCCCACTCTCATTGCAGATATAACCCACATTACAGACAAACCCCACTCTCACTGCAGATATAACCTACATTACAGATATACCCCACTCTCAGTGCAGATATAACCCACATTACAGATCAACCCCACTCTCATTGCAGATATAACCCACATTACAGACAAACCCCACAATCACTGCAGATATAACCTACATTACAGATATACCCCACTCTCACTGCAGATATAGCGCACATTACCGACAAACCCCACTCTCACTGCAGATATAGCCCACATTACAGATATACCCCACTCTCACTGCGGACATAGCCCACATTACAGATATACCCCACTCTCACTGCAGATATAACCCACATTACAGATATACTCCACTCTCACTGCATTTATAACCCACATTACAGACAAACCCCACTCTCATTGCAGATATAATCCACATTACAGAAATACCCCACTCTCACTGCAGATATAACCCACATTACAGATAAACCCCACTCTCACTGCAGATATAACCAACATTACAGATAAACCCCACTCTCACTGCAGGTACAGCCCACATTACAGATATACCCCACTCTCACTGCAGATATAACCCACATTACAAATATACCCCACTCTCACTGCAGATATAACCCACATTTCAAATATAGCCCACTCTCACTGCAGAAGTAGCCCACACTACAAATATACCCCACTCTCACTGCAGATATAACCCACATTCCAGATAAACCCCACTCTCACTGCATATATAACCACCTTTACAGATATACCCCACTCTCACTGCAGATATAGCCAACATTACAGATATACCCCACTCTCACTGCAGATATAGCCCACATTACAGATATATCCCACTCTCACTGCAGATATAGCCCACATTACAGATAAACCCAACTCTCATTGCTGATATAACCCACATTACAGACAAACCCCACTCTCACTGCAGATATAATCCACATTACAGATATACGGCACTCTCACTGCAGATATAACCCACATTACAGATAAAATCCACTCTCACCGCAGATAAAACCCACATTAAAGATAAACCCCACTCTCATTGCAGATATAACCCACATTATAGACAAACCCCACTCTCACTGCAGATATAATCCACATTACAGATATACCCCACTCTCACTGCAGATATAACCCACATTACAGATAAAATCCACTCTCACTGCAGATAAAACCCACATTACAGATAAACCCCACTCTCACTGCAGATATAACCCACATTACATTGAATATCCACTCTCACTGCGGATATAACCCACATTACAGATAATATCCACTCCCACTGCAGATAAAACCCACATTATAGATATACCCCACTCTCACTGCAGATATAACCCACGTTACAGATATATACCACTCTCACTGCATATATAACCACATTTCCGATAAAGCCCATTCTCACTGCAGGTATAACCCACATTGAAGATGTACCCCATTCTCACTGTAGATAAAACCCACATCACAGATGTACCCCACTCTGACTGCAGATATAACCCACATTATACAGAAACACCATTCTCACTGCAGATATAACCCACATTACAGATATACCCCACCCTCACTGCAGATATAACCCACATTACAGATAAACCCCACTCTCTCTGCAGGTATAACCCTCATTACAGATAAACCCCACTCTCACTGCAGATGTAGCCCACATTACAGATATACCCCACTCTCACTGCAGATAAAACCCACATTACAGATCATAACCACTCTCACTGCAGATATAACCCACATTACAGAAAACATCCATTCTCACTGCGGATATAACCCACATTACAGATAATATCCAATCCCACTGCAGATAAAACCCCATTATAGTTATACCCCACTCTCACTGCAGATATAACCCACGTTACAGATATATCCCACTCTCACTGCATATATAACCATATTACAGATTAATCCCATTCTCACTGCATGTATAACCCACATTGAAGATGTACCCCACTCTGACTGCAGATATAACCCACATTACAGATGTACCCCACTCTGACTGCAGATATAACCCACATTACAGATATACCCCACTCTCACTGCAGATATAGCCCACATTACAGATATACCCCACTCTCACTGCAGATATACCCCACATTACAGATATACCCCACTCTCACTGCAGATATAACCCACATTACAGATTATCCACACCCTCACTGCAGATATAACTCACATTAAAATATAGCCCACTCTCACTGCAGAAGTAGCCCACACTACAAATATACCCCACTCTCACTGCAGATATAACCCACATTCCAGATAAACCCCGCTCTCACGGCATATATACCCACCTTTACAGATATACCACACTCTCACTGCAGATATAGCCCACATTACAGATATCGCCCACTCTCACTGCAGATATAGCCCACATTACTGATATACCCCACTCTCACTGCAGATATAATCCACATTACAGATATACACTACTCTCATTGCAGATATAACCCACATTCAAGATAATATTCACTCTCACTGCAGATAAAACCCACATTACAGATAAACCCCACTCTCACTGCAGATATAACCCACATTACAGATAAACCCCACTCTCACTGCAGATATAACCCACATCACAGATAATATCCACTCTCAGTGCAGATATAACAAAATTACAGATATACCCCACTCTCACTGCAAATATAGCCCACATTACAGATATACCCCACTCTCACTGCAGATATAGCCCACGTTACAGATAAACCCCACTCTCAATGCAGATATAGCCCACATTACAGATATCCCCCACTCACACTGCAGATATAACCCACATTACAGATAAACCCCATTCTCATTGCAGATATAACCCACATTACAGACAAACCCCACTCTCACTGCAGATATAGCCCACATTACAGATATACCCCACTCTCACTGTGGACATAGCCCACATTACAGATATACCCCACTCTCACTGCAGATATAATCCACATTACAGATATACTCCACTCTCACTGCATATATAACCCACATTACAGACAAACCCCACTCTCACTGCAGATATAGCCCACATTACAGATATACCCCACTCTCACTGCGGACATAGCCCACATTACAGATATACCCCACTCTCACTGCAGATATAACCCACATTACAGATATACTCCACTCTCACTGCATTTATAACCCACATTACAGACAAACCCCACTCTCATTGCAGATATAATCCACATTACAGAAATACCCCACTCTCACTGCAGATATAACCCACATTACAGATAAACCCCACTCTCACTGCAGATATAACCAACATTAAAGATAAACCCCACTCTCACTGCAGGTACAGCCCACATTACAGATATACCCCACTCTCACTGCAGATATAACCCACATTACAAATATACCCCACTCTCACTGCAGATATAACCCACATTTCAAATATTGCCCACTCTCTCTGCAGAAGTAGCCCACACTACAAATATACCCCACTCTCACTGCAGATATAACCCACATTCCAGATAAACCCCGCTCTCACTGCATATATAACCACCTTTACAGATATACCCCACTCTCACTGCAGATATAGCCCACATTACAGATGTACCCCACCTCACTGCAGATATAACCTACTTTACAGATAAACCCCACTCTTACTGCAAATATAGCCAACATTACAGATATACCCCACTCTCACTGCAGATATAGCCCACATTACAGATATATCCCACTCTCACTGCAGATATAGCCCACATTACAGATAAACCCCACTCTCATTGCTGATATAACCCACATTACAGACAAACCCCACTCTCACTGCAGATATAATCCACATTACAGATATACCCCACTCTCACTGCAGATATAACCCACATTACAGACAAACCCCACAATCACTGCAGATATAATCTACATTAGAGATATACCCCACTCTCACTGCAGATATAACGCACATTACCGACAAACCCCACTCTCACTGCAGATATAACCTACATTACAAATATACCCCACTCTCACTGCAGATATAACCCACATTACAGATAAATCCCACTCTCATTGCAGATATAACCCACATTACAGACAAACCCCACTCTCACTGCAGATATAGCCCACATTACAGATATACTCCACTCTCACTGCAGATATAGCACACATTACAGATATGCTCCACTCGCACTGCAGATATAGCCCACATTACAGATATACGCCACTCTCACTGCGGACATAGCCCACATTACAGATATACCCACTCTCACTGCAGATATAACCCACATTACAGACATAACCCATTCTCACTGCTTATATAACCCACATTACAGACAAACCCCACTCTCACTGCAGATATAACCCACATTACAGATATACTCCACTCTCACTGCATATATAACCCACATTACAGACAAACCCCACTCTCACTGCAGATATAATACATATTACAGATATACCCCACTCTCACTGCAGATATAACCCACATTACAGATAAACCCCACTCTCATTGCAGATATAACCCACATTACAGACAAACCCCACTCTCACTGCAGATATAACATACATTACAGATATACCCCACTCTCAGTGCAGATATAACCCACATTACAGATCAACCCCACTCTCATTGCAGATATAACCCACATTACAGACAAACCCCACAATCACTGCAGATATAACCTACATTACAGATATACCCCACTCTCACTGCAGATATGACGCACATTACCGACAAACCCCACTCTCACTGCAGATATAGCCCACATTACAGATACACCCCACTCTCACTGTGGACACAGCCCACATTACAGATATACCCCACTCTCACTGCAGATATAATCCACATTACAGATATACTCCACTCTCACTGCATATATAACCCACATTACAGACAAACCCCACTCTCACTGCAGATATAATCCACATTACAGATATACCCCACTCTCACTGCAGATATAACCCACATTACAGATAAACCCCACTCTCACTGCAGATATAACCCACATTACAGATAAACCCCACTCTCACTGCAGGTATAGCCCACATTACAGATATACCCCACTCTCACTGCAGATATAACCCACATTACAGATATACCCCACTCTCACTGCAGATATAACTCACATTAAAATATAGCCCACTCTCACTGCAGAAGTAGCCCACACTACAAATATACCCCACTCTCACTGCAGATATAACCCACATTCCAGATAAACCCCGCTCTCACGGCATATATACCCACCTTTACAGATATACCACACTCTCACTGCAGATATAGCCCACATTACAGATATCGCCCACTCTCACTGCAGATATAGCCCACATTACTGATATACCCCACTCTCACTGCAGATATAATCCACATTACAGATATACACTACTCTCATTGCAGATATAACCCACATTCAAGATAATATTCACTCTCACTGCAGATAAAACCCACATTACAGATAAACCCCACTCTCACTGCAGATATAACCCACATTACAGATAAACCCCACTCTCACTGCAGATATAACCCACATTACAGATAATATCCACTCTCAGTGCAGATATAACAAAATTACAGATATACCCCACTCTCACTGCAAATATAGCCCACATTACAGATATACCCCACTCTCACTGCAGATATAGCCCACGTTACAGATAAACCCCACTCTCAATGCAGATATAGCCCACATTACAGATATCCCCCACTCTCACTGCAGATATAACCCACATTACAGATAAACCCCATTCTCATTGCAGATATAACCCACATTACAGACAAACCCCACTCTCACTGCAGATATAATCCACATTACAGATAAACCCAACTGTCACTGCAGATATAACCCACATTACAGATGAAATCCACTCGCACTGCAGATAAAACCCACGTTACAGATAAACCCCACTCAGCGCAGATATAACCCACATGATAGATAAACCCCAGTCTCACTGCAGATATAAACCACATTACAAATATACACCACTCTCACTGCTTATATAACCCACATTACAGATATACCTCACTCTCACTGCAGATATAGCCCACATTACAGATATACTCCACTCTCACTGCATATATAACCCACATTACAGATATACGCCACTCTCACTGCAGATATAGCCCACATTACAGATATACTCCACTCTCACTGCATATATAACCCACATTACAGATATATCCCCCTCTCACTGCAGAAGTAGCCCACACTACAGATATACCCCACTCTCACTGCAGATATAGCCCAAATTACAGAGAAACCCCACTCTCACTGCAGATATAACCCACATTCAAGATAAATCCCGTTCTCGCTGCATATATAACCCACATTACACATATACCCCACTCTCACTGCAGATATAGCCCACATTACAGATGTACTCCACTCTCACTGCAGATATAACCTACATTACAGATAAACCACACTCTCACTGCAGGTAGAGCCCATATTACACATATACCCCACTTTCACGGCAGATATAACCCACATTACAGATAAACCCCACTCTCATTGCAGAAATAACCCACATTACAGACAAACCGCACTCTCACCGCAGATATAATTCACATTACAGATATACCCCACTCTCACTGCAGATATAAAGCACATTACAGATAAACTCCACTCTCACTGCAGATATAACCCACACGACAGATAAAATCCACTCTCACTGCAGATAAAACCCACGTTACAGATAAACCCCTCTCACCGCAGATATAACCCACATTACAACTAACATCCACACTCAGTGCAGATATAACAAAATTACTGATATAACCCACTCTCACTGCAGATATAGCACACATTACAGATATACCCCACTCTCACTGCAGATATAGCCCACGTTACAGATAACCCCACTCTCAATGCAGATATAACCCACATTACAGATATAACCCACTCTCACTGCAGATATAACCGACATTACAGATAAACCCTATTCTCATTGCAGATATAACCCACATTACAGACAAACCCAACTCACACTGCAGATATAATCCACATTACAGATAAACCCCTCTCTCACTGCAGATCTCACCCACATTACAGATAAAATCCACTCTCATTGCAGATAAAACCCACAATATAGATAAACCCCACACTCACTGCAGATATAACCAACATTACAAATATACACCACTCTCACTGCAGATATAACCCACATTACCGATATACCCCACTCTCACTGCAGATATAACCCACGTTACAGATATATCCCACTCTCACTGCATATATAACCCACATTACAGATAGACCCCATTCTCACTGCAGATAAAACCCACATTAGAGATGTACCCCACTCTCAGTGCAGATATAACCCACATTACAGATAAAATCCACTCTCACTGCAGATAAAACCTACGTTACAGATAAACTCCACTCTCACTGCATATATAACCCACATTACAGAAAAACTCCATTCTCACTGCAGGTATAACCCAAATTGCAGATGTACCCCACACTCACTGCAGATATAGCACACATTAAAGATATACCCCACTCTCACTGCAGATATAACCCACATTACAGACAAACCCCACTCTCACTGTAGATATAACCTACATTACTGATATACCCCACTCTCAGTGCAGATATAACCCACATTACAGATCAACCTCACTCTCATTGCAGATATAACCCACATTACAGACAAACCCCACAATCACTGCAGATATAACCTACATTACAGATATACCCCACTCTCACTGCAGATATAACGCACATTACCGACAAACCCCACTCTTCCTGCAGATATAACCGACATTACAGATATACCCCACTCTCACTGCAGATATAACCCACATTACAGATAAACCCCACTCTCATTGCAGATATAACCCACATTACAGACAAACCCCACTCTCACTGCAAATATAGCCCACATTACAGATATACCCCAATCTCACTGCAGATATAGCACACATTACAGATATACCCCACTCTCACTGCAGATATTGCCCACATTACAGATATACCCCACTCTCACTGCGGACATAGCCCACATTACAGATATACCCCACTCTCACTGCAGATATAACCCACATTACAGATATACCCCATTCTCACTGCATATATAACCCACATTACAGACAAACCCCACTCTCACTGCAGATCTAGCCCACATTACAGATGTACTCCACTCTCACTGCAGATATAACCTACATTACAGATAAACCACACTCTCACTGCAGGTAGAGCCCATATTACACATATACCCCACTTTCACGGCAGATATAACCCACATTACAGATAAACCCCACTCTCATTGCAGAAATAACCCACATTACAGACAAACCGCACTCTCACCGCAGATATAATTCACATTACAGATATACCCCACTCTCACTGCAGATATAACCCACATTACAGATAATATCCACTCTCACTGCAGATAAAACCCACATTACAGATAAACTCCACTCTCACTGCAGATATAACCCACACGACAGATAAAATCCACTCTCACTGGAGATAAAACCCACGTTTCAGATAAACCCCTCTCACCGCAGATATAACGCACATTACATATAAACCCCACTCTCACTGCAGATATAACCCACATTACAACTAACATCCACACTCAGTGCAGATATAACAAAATTACTGATATACCTCACTCTCACTGCAGATATAGCACACATTACAGATATACCCCACTCTCACTGCAGATATAGCCCACGTTACAGATAACCCCACTCTGAATGCAGATATAACCCACATTACAGATATAACCCACTCTCACTGCAGATATAACCCACATTACAGATAAACCCTATTCTCATTGCAGATATAACCCACATTACAGACAAACCCAACTCACATTGCAGATATAATCCACATTACAGATAAACCCCTCTCTCACTGCAGATCTAACCCACATTACAGATAAAATCCACTCTCATTGCAGATAAAACCCACAATATAGATAAACCCCACACTCACTGCAGATATAACCCACATTACAAATATACACCACTCTCACTGCAGATATAACCCACATTACCGATATACCCCACTCTCACTGCAGATATAACCCACGTTACAGACATATCCCACTCTCACTGCACAGAAAACCCACGTTACAGATATATCCCACTCACACTGCATATATAACCCACATTACAGATAAACTCCATTCTCACTGCAGGTATAACCCAAATTGCAGATATACCCCACACTCACTGCAGATATAGCACACATTAAAGATAAACCCCACTCTCACTGCAGATATAACCCACATTACAGACAAACCCCACTCTCACTGCAGATATAACCTACATTACTGATATATCCCACTCTCAGTGCAGATATAACCAACATTACAGATCAACCCCACTCTCATTGCAGATATAACCCACATTACAGACAAACCCCACAATCACTGCTGATATAACCTACATTACAGATATACCCAACTCTCACTGCAGATATAACGCACATTACCGACAAACCCCACTCTTACTGCAGATATAACCGACATTACAGATATACCCCACTCTCACTGCAGATATAACCCACATTACAGATGTACCCCACACTCACTGCAGATATAACCCACATTACAGATAAACCCCACTCTCATTGCAGATATAACCCACATTACAGACAAACCCCACTCTCACTGCAAATATAGCCCACATTACTGATATACCCCAATCTCACTGCAGATATAGCACACATTACAGATATACCCCACTCTCACTGCAGATATTGCCCACATTACAGATATACCCCACTCTCACTGCGGGCATAGCCCACATTACAGATATACCCCACTCTCACTGCAGATATAACCCACATTACAGATATACCCCATTCTCACTGCATATATAACCCACATTACAGACAAACCCCACTCTCACTGCAGATATAACCCACATTACAGATATACTCCACTCTCACTGCATATATAACCCACATTACAGACAAACCCCACTCTCACTGCAGATATAATCCACATTACAGATATACCCCACTCTCACTGCAGATATAACCCACATTACAGATAAACCCCACTCTCATTGCAGATATAACCCACATTACAGACAAACCCCACAATCACTGCAGATATAACCTACATTACAGATATACCCCACTCTCACTGCAGATATAACGCACATTACCGACAAACCCCACTCTCATTGCAGATATAGCCCACATTACAGATATACCCCACTCTCACTGCAGATATAACCCACATTACAGATATACTCCACTCTCACTGCATTTATAACCCACATTACAGACAAACCCCACTCTCACTGCAGATATAATCCACATTACAGAAATACCCCACTCTCACTGCAGATATAACCCACATTACAGATAAACCCCACTCTCACTGCAGGTATAGCCCACATTACAGATATACCCCACTCTCACTGCAGATATAGCCCACGTTACAGATAACCCCACTCTCAATGCAGATATAACCCACATTACAGATATAACCCACTCTCACTGCAGATATAACCCACATTACAGAAAAACCCTATTCTCATTGCAGATTTAACCCACATTACAGACAAACCCAACTCACACTGCAGATATAATCCACATTACAGATAAACCCCTCTCTCACTGCAGATATAACCCACATTACAGATAAAATCCACTCTCTCTGCAGATAAAACCCACAATATAGATAAACCCCACACTCACTGCAGATATAACCCACATTACAAATATACACCACTCTCACTGCAGATATAACCCACATTACCGATATACCCCACTCTCACTGCAGATATAACCCACGGTACAGATATATCCCACTCTCACTGCATATATAACCCACATTACAGATAGACCCCATTCTCACTGCAGATAAAACCCACATTAGAGATGTACCCGACTCTCAGTGCAGATATAACCCACATTACAGATATACCCCACTCTCACTGCACATATAACCCACGTTACAGATATATCCCACTCTCACTGCATATATAACCCACATTACAGAAAAACTCCATTCTCACTGCAGGTATAACCCAAATTGCAGATGTACCCCACACTCACTGCAGATATAGCACACATTAAAGATAAACCCCACTCTCATTGCAGATATAACCCACATTACAGACAAACCCCACTCTCACTGCAGATATAACCTACATTACTGATATACCCCACTCTCAGTGCAGATATAACCCACATTACAGATCAACCCCACTCTCATTGCAGATATAACCCACATTACAGACAAACCCCACAATCACTGCAGATATAACCTACATTACAGATATACCCCACTCTCACTGCAGATATAACACACATTACCGACAAACCCCACTCTTACTGCAGATATAACCGACATTACAGATATACCCCACTATCACTGCAGATATAACCCACATTACAGATCAACCCCACTCTCATTGCAGATATAACCCACATTACAGACAAATCCCAGAATCACTGCAGATATAACCTACATTACAGATATACCCCACTCTCACTGCAGATATAACGCACATTACCGACAAACCCCACTCTCACTGCAGATATAACCCACATTACAGATAAACCCCACTCTCATTGCAGATATAACCCACATTACAGACAAACCGCACTCTCACTGCAAATATAGCACACATTACAGATATACCCCAATCTCACTGCAGATATAGCACACATTACAGATATACCCCACTCTCACTGCAGATATTGCCCACATTACAGAGATACCCCACTCTCACTGCGGACATAGCCCACATTACAGATATACCCCACTCTCACAGCAGATATAACCCACATTACAGATATAACCCATTCTCACTGCTTATATAACCCACATTACAGACAAACCCCACTCTCACTGCAGATATAACCCACATTACAGATATACTCCACTCTCACTGCATATATAACCCACATTACAGACAAACCCCACTCTCACTGCAGATATAATCCATATTACAGATATACCCCACTCTCACTGCAGATATAACCCACATTACAGATAAACCCCACTCTCATTGCAGATATAACCCACATTACAGACAAATCCCACTCTCACTGCAGATATAACCTACATTACAGATATACCCCTCTCTCAGTGCAGATACAACCCACATTACAGATCAACCCCACTCTCACTGCAGATATAGCCCACATTACAGATATACCCCACTCTCACTGCGGACATAGCCCACATTACAGATATACCCCACTCTCACTGCAGATATAACCCACATTACAGATATACTCCACTCTCACTGCATTTATAACCCACATTACAGACAAACCCCACTCTCACTGCAGATATAATCCACATTACAGAAATACCCCACTCTCACTGCAGATATAACCCACATTACAGATAAACCCCACTCTCACTGCAGATATAACCAACATTACAGATAAACCCCACTCTCACTGCAGGTATAGCCCACATTACAGATATACCCCACTCTCACTGCAGATATAACCCACATTACAGATAAACCCCGCTCTCACTGCATATATAACCACCTTTACAGATATACCCCACTCTCACTGCAGATATAACGCACATTACCGACAAACCCCACTCTTACTGCAGATATAACCGACATTACAGATATACCCCACTCTCACTGCAGATATAACCCACATTACAGATCAACCCCACTCTCATTGCAGATATAACCCACATTATAGACAAACCCCAGACTCACTGCAGATATAACCTACATTACAGATATACCCCACTCTCACTGCAGATATAACGCACATTAACGACAAACCCCACTCTTACTGCAGATATAACCGACATTACAGATACCCCACTCTCACTGCAGATATAACCCACATTACAGATAAACCCCACTCTCATTGCAGATTTAACCCACATTACAGACAAACCCCACTCTCACTGCAAATATAGCCCACATTACAGATATACCCCAATCTCACTGCAGATATAGCACACATTACAGATATACCGCACTCTCACTGCAGATATTGCCCACATGACAGATATACCCCACTCTCACTGTGGACATAGCCCACATTACAGATATACCCCACTCTCACTGCAGGTATAACCAAATTACAGACATAACCCACTCTCACTGCATATATAACCCATATTACAGATATACCCCAATCTCACTGCAGATATAGCACACATTACAGATATACCCCACTCTCACTGCAGATATTGCCCACATTACAGATATACCCCACTCTCACTGCGGACATAGCCCACATTACAGATATACCCCACTCTCACTGCAGATATAACCCTCATTACAGATATACACCATTCTCACTGCATATATAACCCACATTACAGACAAACCCCACTCTCACTGCAGATATAACCCACATTACAGATATACTCCACTCTCACTGCATATATAACCCACATTACAGACAGACCCCACTCTCACTGCAGATATAATCCATATTACAGATATACCCCACTCTCACTGCAGATATAACCCACATTACAGATATACCCCACTCTCATTGCAGATATAACCCACATTACAGACAAACCCCACTCTCACTGCAGATATAACCTACATTACAGATATACCCCACTCTCAGTGCAGATATAACCCACATTACAGATCTACCCCACTCTCATTGCAGATATAACCCACATTACAGACAAACCCCACAATCGCTGCAGATATAACCTACATTACAGATATACCCCACTCTCACTGCAGATATGACGCACATTACCGACAAACCCCACTCTCACTGCAGATATAGCCCACATTACAGATATACCCCACTCTCACTGCGGACATAGCCCACATTACAGATATACCCCACTCTCACTGCAGATATAACCCACATTACAGATATACTCCACTCTCACTGCATTTATAACCCACATTACAGACAAACCCCACTCTCATTGCAGATATAATCCACATTACAGAAATACCCCACTCTCACTGCAGATATAACCCACATTACAGATAAACCCCACTCTCACTGCAGATATAACCAACATTACAGATAAACCCCACTCTCACTGCAGGTACAGCCCACATTACAGGTATACCTCACTCTCACTGCAGATATAACCCACATTACAAATATACCCCACTCTCACTGCAGATATAACCCACATTTCAAATATAGCCCACTCTCACTGCAGAAGTAGCCCACACTACAAATATACCCCACTCTCACTGCAGATATAACCCACATTCCAGATAAACCCCGCTCTCACTGCATATATAACCACCTTTACAGATATACCCCACTCTCACTGCAGATATAGCCCACATTACAGATGTACCCCACCTCACTGCAGATATAACCTACTTTACAGATAAACCCCACTCTCACTGCAAATATAGCCAACATTACAGATATACCCCACTCTCACTGCAGATATAGCCCACATTACAGATATATCCCACTCTCACTGCAGATATAGCCCACATTACAGATAAACCCAACTCACATTGCTGATATAACCCACATTACAGACAAACCCCACTCTCACTGCAGATATAATCCACATTACAGATATACCCCACTCTCACTGCAGATATAACCCACATTACAGATAAACCCCACTCTCATTGCAGATATAACCCACATTACAGACAAACCCCACTCTCACTGCAAATATAGCCCACATTACAGATATACCCCAATCTCACTGCAGATATAGCACACATTACAGATATACCCCACTCTCACTGCAGATATTGCCCACATTACAGATATACCCCACTCTCACTGCGGACATAGCCCACATTACAGATATACCCCACTCTCACTGCAGATATAACCCACATTACAGATATAACCCATTCTCACTGCTTATATAACCCACATTACAGACAAACCCCACTCTCACTGCAGATATAACCTACATTACAGATATACCCCACTCTCACTGCAGATATAGCGCACATTACTGACAAACCCCACTCTCACTGCAGATATAACCCACATTACAGATATACTCCACTCTCACTGCATTTATAACCCACATTACAGACAAACCCCACTCTCACTGCAGATATAATCCACATTACAGAAATACCCCACTCTCACTGCAGATATAACCCACATTACAGATAAACCCCACTCTCACTGCAGATATAACCCACATTACAGATATACCCCACTCTCATTGCAGATATAACCCACATTACAGACAAACCCCACTCTCACTGCAGATATAACCTACATTACAGATATACCCCACTCTCAGTGCAGATATAACCCACATTACAGATCAACCCCACTCTCATTGCAGATATAACCCACATTACAGACAAACCCCACAATCACTGCAGATATAACCTACATTACAGATATACCCCACTCTCACTGCAGATATAGCGCACATTACCGACAAACCCCACTCTCACTGCAGATATAGCCCACATTACAGATATACCCCACTCTCACTGCGGACATAGCCCACATTACAGATATACCCCACTCTCACTGCAGATATAACCCACATTACAGATATACTCCACTCTCACTGCATTTATAACCCACATTACAGACAAACCCCACTCTCATTGCAGATATAATCCACAATACAGAAATACCCCACTCTCACTGCAGATATAACCCACATTACAGATAAACCCCACTCTCACTGCAGATATAACCAACATTACAGATAAACCCCACTCTCACTGCAGGTACAGCCCACATTACAGATATACCCCACTCTCACTGCAGATATAACCCACATTACAAATATACCCCACTCTCACTGCAGATATAACCCACATTTCAAATATAGCCCACTCTCACTGCAGAAGTAGCCCACACTACAAATATACACCACTCTCACTGCAGATATAACCCACATTCCAGATAAACCCCGCTCTCACTGCATATATAACCACCTTTACAGATATACCCCACTCTCACTGCAGATATAGCCCACATTACAGATGTACCCCACCTCACTGCAGATATAACCTACTTTACAGATAAACCCCACTCTCACTGCAAATATAGCCAACATTACAGATATACCCCACTCTCACTGCAGATATAGCCCACATTACAGATATATCCCACTCTCACTGCAGATATAGCCCACATTACAGATAAACCCAACTCTCATTGCTGATATAACCCACATTACAGACAAACCCCACTCTCACTGCAGATATAATCCACATTACAGATATACCCCACTCTCACTGCAGATATAACCCACATTACAGATAAACCCCACTCTCATTGCAGATATAACCCACATTACAGACAAACCCCACTCTCACTGCAAATATAGCCCACATTACAGATATACCCCAATCTCACTGCAGATATAGCACACATTACAGATATACCCCACTCTCACTGCAGATATAGCCCACATTACAGATATATCCCACTCTCACTGCAGATATAGCCCACATTACAGATAAACCCAACTCTCATTGCTGATATAACCCACATTACAGACAAACCCCACTCTCACTGCAGATATAATCCACATTACAGATATACCCCACTCTCACTGCAGATATAACCACATTAACGACAAACCCCACTCTTACTGCAGATATAACCGACATTACAGATATACCCCACTCTCACTGCAGATATAACCCATATTACAGATAAACCCCACTCTCATTGCAGATTTAACCCACATTACAGACAAACCCCACTCTCACTGCAAATATAGCCCACATTACAGATATACCCCAATCTCACTGCAGATATAGCACACATTACAGATATACCGCACTCTCACTGCAGATATTGCCCACATTACAGATATACCCCACTCTCACTGTGGACATAGCCCACATTACAGATATACCCCACTCTCACTGCAGGTATAACCAAATTACAGACATAACCCACTCTCACTGCATATATAACCCATATTACAGATATACCCCAATCTCACTGCAGATATAGCACACATTACAGATATACCCCACTCTCACTGCAGATATTGCCCACATTACAGATATACCCCACTCTCACTGCGGACATAGCCCACATTACAGATATACCCCACTCTCACTGCAGATATAACCCTCATTACAGATATACACCATTCTCACTGCATATATAACCCACATTACAGACAAACCCCACTCTCACTGCAGATATAACCCACATTACAGATATACTCCACTCTCACTGCATATATAACCCACATTACAGACAAACCCCACTCTCACTGCAGATATAATCCATATTACAGATATACCCCACTCTCACTGCAGATATAACCCACATTACAGATATACCCCACTCTCATTGCAGATATAACCCACATTACAGACAAACCCCACTCTCACTGCAGATATAACCTACATTACAGATATACCCCACTCTCAGTGCAGATATAACCCACATTACAGATCAACCCCACTCTCATTGCAGATATAACCCACATTACAGACAAACCCCACAATCGCTGCAGATATAACCTACATTACAGATATACCCCACTCTCACTGCAGATATGACGCACATTACCGACAAACCCCACTCTCACTGCAGATATAGCCCACATTACAGATATACCCCACTCTCACTGCGGACATAGCCCACATTACAGATATACCCCACTCTCACTGCAGATATAACCCACATTACAGATATACTCCACTCTCACTGCATTTATAACCCACATTACAGACAAACCCCACTCTCATTGCAGATATAATCCACATTACAGAAATACCCCACTCTCACTGCAGATATAACCCACATTACAGATAAACCCCACTCTCACTGCAGATATAACCAACATTACAGATAAACCCCACTCTCACTGCAGGTACAGCCCACATTACAGGTATACCTCACTCTCACTGCAGATATAACCCACATTACAAATATACCCCACTCTCACTGCAGATATAACCCACATTTCAAATATAGCCCACTCTCACTGCAGAAGTAGCCCACACTACAAATATACCCCACTCTCACTGCAGATATAACCCACATTCCAGATAAACCCCGCTCTCACTGCATATATAACCACCTTTACAGATATACCCCACTCTCACTGCAGATATAGCCCACATTACAGATGTACCCCACCTCACTGCAGATATAACCTACTTTACAGATAAACCCCACTCTCACTGCAAATATAGCCAACATTACAGATATACCCCACTCTCACTGCAGATATAGCCCACATTACAGATATATCCCACTCTCACTGCAGATATAGCCCACATTACAGATAAACCCAACTCACATTGCTGATATAACCCACATTACAGACAAACCCCACTCTCACTGCAGATATAATCCACATTACAGATATACCCCACTCTCACTGCAGATATAACCCACATTACAGATAAACCCCACTCTCATTGCAGATATAACCCACATTACAGACAAACCCCACTCTCACTGCAAATATAGCCCACATTACAGATGTACCCCAATCTCACTGCAGATATAGCACACATTACAGATATACCCCACTCTCACTGCAGATATTGCCCACATTACAGATATACCCCACTCTCACTGCGGACATAGCCCACATTACAGATATACCCCACTCTCACTGCAGATATAACCCACATTACAGATATAACCCATTCTCACTGCTTATATAACCCACATTACAGACAAACCCCACTCTCACTGCAGATATAACCTACATTACAGATATACCCCACTCTCACTGCAGATATAGCGCACATTACTGACAAACCCCACTCTCACTGCAGATATAACCCACATTACAGATATACTCCACTCTCACTGCATTTATAACCCACATTACAGACAAACCCCACTCTCACTGCAGATATAATCCACATTACAGAAATAACCCACTCTCACTGCAGATATAACCCACATTACAGATAAACCCCACTCTCACTGCAGATATAACCCACATTACAGATATACCCCACTCTCATTGCAGATATAACCCACATTACAGACAAACCCCACTCTCACTGCAGATATAACCTACATTACAGATATACCCCACTCTCAGTGCAGATATAACCCACATTACAGATCAACCCCACTCTCATTGCAGATATAACCCACATTACAGACAAACCCCACAATCACTGCAGATATAACCTACATTACAGATATACCCCACTCTCACTGCAGATATAGCGCACATTACCGACAAACCCCACTCTCACTGCAGATATAGCCCACATTACAGATATACCCCACTCTCACTGCGGACATAGCCCACATTACAGATATACCCCACTCTCACTGCAGATATAACCCACATTACAGATATACTCCACTCTCACTGCGTTTATAACCCACATTACAGACAAACCCCACTCTCATTGCAGATATAATCCACAATACAGAAATACCCCACTCTCACTGCAGATATAACCCACATTACAGATAAACCCCACTCTCACTGCAGATATAACCAACATTACAGATAAACCCCACTCTCACTGCAGGTACAGCCCACATTACAGATATACCCCACTCTCACTGCAGATATAACCCACATTACAAATATACCCCACTCTCACTGCAGATATAACCCACATTTCTAATATAGCCCACTCTCACTGCAGAAGTAGCCCACACTACAAATATACACCACTCTCACTGCAGATATAACCCACATTCCAGATAAACCCCGCTCTCACTGCATATATAACCACCTTTACAGATATACCCCACTCTCACTGCAGATATAGCCCACATTACAGATGTACCCCACCTCACTGCAGATATAACCTACTTTACAGATAAACCCCACTCTCACTGCAAATATAGCCAACATTACAGATATACCCCACTCTCACTGCAGATATAGCCCACATTACAGATATATCCCACTCTCACTGCAGATATAGCCCACATTACAGATAAACCCAACTCACATTGCTGATATAACCCACATTACAGACAAACCCCACTCTCACTGCAGATATAATCCACATTACAGATATACCCCACTCTCACTGCAGATATAACCCACATTACAGATAAACCCCACTCTCATTGCAGATATAACCCACATTACAGACAAACCCCACTCTCACTGCAAATATAGCCCACATTACAGATATACCCCAATCTCACTATAGATATAGCACACATTACAGATATACCCCACTCTCACTGCAGATATAGCCCACATTACAGATATATCCCACTCTCACTGCAGATATAGCCCACATTACAGATAAACCCAACTCTCATTGCTGATATAACCCACATTACAGACAAACCCCACTCTCACTGCAGATATAATCCACATTACAGATATACCCCACTCTCACTGCAGATATAACCCACATTACAGATAAACCCCACTCTCATTGCAGATATAACCCACATTACAGACAAACCCCACTCTCACTGCAAATATAGCCCACATTACAGATATACCCCAATCTCACTGCAGATATAGCACACATTACAGATATACCCCACTCTCACTGCAGATATTGCCCACATTACAGATATACTCCACTCTCACTGCATATATAACCCACATTACAGACAAACCCCACTCTCACTGCAGATATAATCCATATTACAGATATACCCCACTCTCACTGCAGATATAACCCACATTACAGATACACCCCACTCTCATTGCAGATATAACCCACATTACAGACAAACCCCACTCTCACTGCAGATATAACCTACATTACAGATATACCCCACTCTCAGTGCAGATATAACCCACATTACAGATCAACCCCACTCTCATTGCAGATATAACCCACATTACAGACAAACCCCACAATCACTGCAGATATAACCTACATTACAGATATACTCCACTCTCACTGCATATATAACCCACATTACAGACAAACCCCACTCTCACTGCAGATATAATCCATATTACAGATATACCCCACTCTCACTGCAGATATAACCCACATTACAGATACACCCCACTCTCATTGCAGATATAACCCACATTACAGACAAACCCCACTCTCACTGCAGATATAACCTACATTACAGATATACCCCACTCTCAGTGCAGATATAACCCACATTACAGATCAACCCCACTCTCATTGCAGATATAACCCACATTACAGACAAACCCCACAATCACTGCAGATATAACCTACATTACAGATATACCCCACTCTCACTGCAGATATAGCGCACATTACCGACAAACCCCACTCTCACTGCAGATATAGCCCACATTACAGATATACCCCACTCTCACTGCGGACATAGCCCACATTACAGATATACCCCACTCTCACTGCAGATATAACCCACATTACAGATATACTCCACTCTCACTGCATTTATAACCCACATTACAGAGAAACCCCACTCTCATTGCAGATATAATCCACATTACAGAAATACCCCACTCTCACTGCAGATATAACCCACATTACAGATAAACCCCACTCTCACTGCAGATATAACCAACATTACAGATAAACCCCACTCTCACTGCAGGTACTGCCCACATTACAGATATACCCCACTCTCACTGCAGATATTGCCCACATTACAGATATACCCCACTCTCACTGCGGACATAGCCCACATTACAGATATACCCCACTCTCACTGCAGATATAACCCACATTACAGATATAACCCATTCTCACTGCTTATATAACCCACATTACAGACAAACCCCACTCTCACTGCAGATATAACCCACATTACAGATATACTCCACTCTCACTGCATATATAACCCACATTACAGACAAACCCCACTCTCACTGCAGATATAATCCATATTACAGATATACCCCACTCTCACTGCAGATATAACCCACATTACAGATAAACCCCACTCTCATTGCAGATATAACCCACATTACAGACAAACCCCACTCTCACTGCAGATATAACCTACATTACAGATATACCCCACTCTCAGTGCAGATATAACCCACATTACAGATCAACCCCACTCTCATTGCAGATATAACCCACATTACAGACAAACCCCACAATCACTGCAGATATAACCTACATTAGAGATATACCCCACTCTCACTGCAGATATAACGCACATTACCGACAAACCCCACTCTCACTGCAGATATAACCTACATTACAAATATACCCCACTCTCACTGCAGATATAACCCACATTACAGATAAATCCCACTCTCATTGCAGATATAACCCACATTACAGACAAACCCCACTCTCACTGCAGATATAGCCCACATTACAGATATACTCCACTCTCACTGCAGATATAGCACACATTACAGATATGCCCCACTCGCACTGCAGATATAGCCCACATTACAGATATACGCCACTCTCACTGCGGACATAGCCCACATTACAGATATACCCACTCTCACTGCAGATATAACCCACATTACAGACATAACCCATTCTCACTGCTTATATAACCCACATTACAGACAAACCCCACTCTCACTGCAGATATAACCCACATTACAGATATACTCCACTCTCACTGCATATATAACCCACATTACAGACAAACCCCACTCTCACTGCAGATATAATACATATTACAGATATACCCCACTCTCACTGCAGATATAACCCACATTACAGATAAACCCCACTCTCATTGCAGATATAACCCACATTACAGACAAACCCCACTCTCACTGCAGATATAACATACATTACAGATATGCCCCACTCTCAGTGCAGATATAACCCACATTACAGATCAACCCCACTCTCATTGCAGATATAACCCACATTACAGACAAACCCCACAATCACTGCAGATATAACCTACATTACAGATATACCCCACTCTCACTGCAGATATGACGCACATTACCGACAAACCCCACTCTCACTGCAGATATAGCCCACATTACAGATATACCCCACTCTCACTGTGGACACAGCCCACATTACAGATATACCCCACTCTCACTGCAGATATAATCCACATTACAGATATACTCCACTCTCACTGCATATATAACCCACATTACAGACAAACCCCACTCTCACTGCAGATATAATCCATATTACAGATATACCCCACTCTCACTGCAGATATAACCCACATTACAGATAAACCCCACTCTCACTGCAGATATAACCCACATTACAGATAAACCCCACTCTCACTGCAGGTATAGCCCACATTACAGATATACCCCACTCTCACTGCAGATATAACCCACATTACAGATATACCCCACTCTCACTGCAGATATAACTCACATTAAAATATAGCCCACTCTCACTGCAGAAGTAGCCCACACTACAAATATACCCCACTCTCACTGCAGATATAACCCACATTCCAGATAAACCCCGCTCTCACGGCATATATACCCACCTTTACAGATATACCACACTCTCACTGCAGATATAGCCCACATTACAGATATCGCCCACTCTCACTGCAGATATAGCCCACATTACTGATATACCCCACTCTCACTGCAGATATAATCCACATTACAGATATACACTACTCTCATTGCAGATATAACCCACATTCAAGATAATATTCACTCTCACTGCAGATAAAACCCACATTACAGATAAACCCCACTCTCACTGCAGATATAACCCACATTACAGATAAACCCCACTCTCACTGCAGATATAACCCACATTACAGATAATATCCACTCTCAGTGCAGATATAACAAAATTACAGATATACCCCACTCTCACTGCAAATATAGCCCACATTACAGATATACCCCACTCTCACTGCAGATATAGCCCACGTTACAGATAAAGCCCACTCTCAATGCAGATATAGCCCACATTACAGATATCCCCCACTCTCACTGCAGATATAACCCACATTACAGATAAACCCCATTCTCATTGCAGATATAACCCACATTACAGACAAACCCCACTCTCACTGCAGATATAATCCACATTACAGATAAACCCAACTGTCACTGCAGATATAACCCACATTACAGATGAAATCCACTCGCACTGCAGATAAAACCCACGTTACAGATAAACCCCACTCAGCGCAGATATAACCCACATGATAGATAAACCCCAGTCTCACTGCAGATATAAACCACATTACAAATATACACCACTCTCACTGCTTATATAACCCACATTACAGATATACCTCACTCTCACTGCAGATATAGCCCACATTACAGATATACTCCACTCTCACTGCATATATAACCCACATTACAGATATACGCCACTCTCACTGCAGATATAGCCCACATTACAGATATACTCCACTCTCACTGCATATATAACCCACATTACAGATATATCCCCCTCTCACTGCAGAAGTAGCCCACACTACAGATATACCCCACTCTCACTGCAGATATAGCCCAAATTACAGAGAAACCCCACTCTCACTGCAGATATAACCCACATTCAAGATAAATCCCGTTCTCGCTGCATATATAACCCACATTACACATATACCCCACTCTCACTGCAGATATAGCCCACATTACAGATGTACTCCACTCTCACTGCAGATATAACCTACATTACAGATAAACCACACTCTCACTGCAGGTAGAGCCCATATTACACATATACCCCACTTTCACGGCAGATATAACCCACATTACAGATAAACCCCACTCTCATTGCAGAAATAACCCACATTACAGACAAACCGCACTCTCACCGCAGATATAATTCACATTACAGATATACCCCACTCTCACTGCAGATATAAAGCACATTACAGATAAACTCCACTCTCACTGCAGATATAACCCACACGACAGATAAAATCCACTCTCACTGCAGATAAAACCCACGTTACAGATAAACCCCTCTCACCGCAGATATAACCCACATTACAACTAACATCCACACTCAGTGCAGATATAACAAAATTACTGATATAACCCACTCTCACTGCAGATATAGCACACATTACAGATATACCCCACTCTCACTGCAGATATAGCCCACGTTACAGATAACCCCACTCTCAATGCAGATATAACCCACATTACAGATATAACCCACTCTCACTGCAGATATAACCGACATTACAGATAAACCCTATTCTCATTGCAGATGTAACCCACATTACAGACAAACCCAACTCACACTGCAGATATAATCCACATTACAGATAAACCCCTCTCTCACTGCAGATATAACCCACATTACAGATAAAATCCACTCTCATTGCAGATAAAACCCACAATATAGATAAACCCCACACTCACTGCAGATATAACCAACATTACAAATATACACCACTCTCACTGCAGATATAACCCACATTACAGATATACCCCACTCTCAGTGCAGATATAACCCACATTACAGATCAACCCCACTCTCATTGCAGATATAACCCACATTACAGACAAACCCCACAATCGCTGCAGATATAACCTACATTACAGATATACCCCACTCTCACTGCAGATATGACGCACATTACCGACAAACCCCACTCTCACTGCAGATATAGCCCACATTACAGATATACCCCACTCTCACTGCGGACATAGCCCACATTACAGATATATCCCACTCTCACTGCATATATAACCCACATTACAGATAGACCCCATTCTCACTGCAGATAAAACCCACATTAGAGATGTACCCCACTCTCAGTGCAGATATAACCCACATTACAGATAAAATCCACTCTCACTGCAGATAAAACCTACGTTACAGATAAACTCCACTCTCACTGCATATATAACCCACATTACAGAAAAACTCCATTCTCACTGCAGGTATAACCCAAATTGCAGATGTACCCCACACTCACTGCAGATATAGCACACATTAAAGATATACCCCACTCTCACTGCAGATATAACCCACATTACAGACAAACCCCACTCTCACTGTAGATATAACCTACATTACTGATATACCCCACTCTCAGTGCAGATATAACCCACATTACAGATCAACCTCACTCTCATTGCAGATATAACCCACATTACAGACAAACCCCAAAATCACTGCAGATATAACCTACATTACAGATATACCCCACTCTCACTGCAGATATAACGCACATTACCGACAAACCCCACTCTTCCTGCAGATATAACCGACATTACAGATATACCCCACTCTCACTGCAGATATAACCCACATTACAGATAAACCCCACTCTCATTGCAGATATAACCCACATTACAGACAAACCCCACTCTCACTGCAAATATAGCCCACATTACAGATATACCCCAATCTCACTGCAGATATAGCACACATTACAGATATACCCCACTCTCACTGCAGATATTGCCCACATTACAGATATACCCCACTCTCACTGCGGACATAGCCCACATTACAGATATACCCCACTCTCACTGCAGATATAACCCACATTACAGATATACCCCATTCTCACTGCATATATAACCCACATTACAGACAAACCCCACTCTCACTGCAGATCTAGCCCACATTACAGATGTACTCCACTCTCACTGCAGATATAACCTACATTACAGATAAACCACACTCTCACTGCAGGTAGAGCCCATATTACACATATACCCCACTTTCACGGCAGATATAACCCACATTACAGATAAACCCCACTCTCATTGCAGAAATAACCCACATTACAGACAAACCGCACTCTCACCGCAGATATAATTCACATTACAGATATACCCCACTCTCACTGCAGATATAACCCACATTACAGATAATATCCACTCTCACTGCAGATAAAACCCACATTACAGATAAACTCCACTCTCACTGCAGATATAACCCACACGACAGATAAAATCCACTCTCACTGGAGATAAAACCCACGTTTCAGATAAACCCCTCTCACCGCAGATATAACGCACATTACATATAAACCCCACTCTCACTGCAGATATAACCCACATTACAACTAACATCCACACTCAGTGCAGATATAACAAAATTACTGATATACCTCACTCTCACTGCAGATATAGCACACATTACAGATATACCCCACTCTCACTGCAGATATAGCCCACGTTACAGATAACCCCACTCTGAATGCAGATATAACCCACATTACAGATATAACCCACTCTCACTGCAGATATAACCCACATTACAGATAAACCCTATTCTCATTGCAGATATAACCCACATTACAGACAAACCCAACTCACATTGCAGATATAATCCACATTACAGATAAACCCCTCTCTCACTGCAGATCTAACCCACATTACAGATAAAATCCACTCTCATTGCAGATAAAACCCACAATATAGATAAACCCCACACTCACTGCAGATATAACCCACATTACAAATATACACCACTCTCACTGCAGATATAACCCACATTACCGATATACCCCACTCTCACTGCAGATATAACCCACGTTACAGACATATCCCACTCTCACTGCACAGAAAACCCACGTTACAGATATATCCCACTCACACTGCATATATAACCCACATTACAGATAAACTCCATTCTCACTGCAGGTATAACCCAAATTGCAGATGTACCCCACACTCACTGCAGATATAGCACACATTAAAGATAAACCCCACTCTCACTGCAGATATAACCCACATTACAGACAAACCCCACTCTCACTGCAGATATAACCTACATTACTGATATATCCCACTCTCAGTGCAGATATAACCCACATTACAGATCAACCCAACTCTCACTGCAGATATAACGCACATTACCGACAAACCCCACTCTTACTGCAGATATAACCGACATTACAGATATACCCCACTCTCACTGCAGATATAACCCACATTACAGATGTACCCCACACTCACTGCAGATATAACCCACATTACAGATAAACCCCACTCTCATTGCAGATATAACCCACATTACAGACAAACCCCACTCTCACTGCAAATATAGCCCACATTACAGATATACCCCAATCTCACTGCAGATATAGCACACATTACAGATATACCCCACTCTCACTGCAGATATTGCCCACATTACAGATATACCCCACTCTCACTGCGGGCATAGCCCACATTACAGATATACCCCACTCTCACTGCAGATATAGCCCACATTACAGATATACCCCATTCTCACTGCATATATAACCCACATTACAGACAAACCCCACTCTCACTGCAGATATAACCCACATTACAGATATACTCCACTCTCACTGCATATATAACCCACATTACAGACAAACCCCACTCTCACTGCAGATATAATCCACATTACAGATATACCCCACTCTCACTGCAGATATAACCCACATTACAGATAAACCCCACTCTCATTGCAGATATAACCCACATTACAGACAAACCCCACAATCACTGCAGATATAACCTACATTACAGATATACCCCACTCTCACTGCAGATATAACGCACATTACCGACAAACCCCACTCTCATTGCAGATATAGCCCACATTACAGATATACCCCACTCTCACTGCAGATATAACCCACATTACAGATATACTCCACTCTCACTGCATTTATAACCCACATTACAGACAAACCCCACTCTCACTGCAGATATAATCCACATTACAGAAATACCCCACTCTCACTGCAGATATAACCCACATTACAGATAAACCCCACTCTCACTGCAGGTATAGCCCACATTACAGATATACCCCACTCTCACTGCAGATATAGCCCACGTTACAGATAACCCCACTCTCAATGCAGATATAACCCACATTACAGATATAACCCACTCTCACTGCAGATATAACCCACATTACAGAAAAACCCTATTCTCATTGCAGATTTAACCCACATTACAGACAAACCCAACTCACACTGCAGATATAATCCACATTACAGATAAACCCCTCTCTCACTGCAGATATAACCCACATTACAGATAAAATCCACTCTCTCTGCAGATAAAACCCACAATATAGATAAACCCCACACTCACTGCAGATATAACCCACATTACAAATATACCCCACTCTCACTGCAGATATAACCCACATTACCGATATACCCCACTCTCACTGCAGATATAACCCACGGTACAGATATATCCCACTCTCACTGCATATATAACCCACATTACAGATAGACCCCATTCTCACTGCAGATAAAACCCACATTAGAGATGTACCCGACTCTCAGTGCAGATATAACCCACATTACAGATATACCCCACTCTCACTGCACATATAACCCACGTTACAGATATATCCCACTCTCACTGCATATATAACCCACATTACAGAAAAACTCCATTCTCACTGCAGGTATAACCCAAATTGCAGATGTACCCCACACTCACTGCAGATATAGCACACATTAAAGATAAACCCCACTCTCATTGCAGATATAACCCACATTACAGACAAACCCCACTCTCACTGCAGATATAACCTACATTACTGATATACCCCACTCTCAGTGCAGATATAACCCACATTACAGATCAACCCCACTCTCATTGCAGATATAACCCACATTACAGACAAACCCCACAATCACTGCAGATATAACCTACATTACAGATATACCCCACTCTCACTGCAGATATAACGCACATTACCGACAAACCCCACTCTTACTGCAGATATAACCGACATTACAGATATACCCCACTATCACTGCAGATATAACCCACATTACAGATCAACCCCACTCTCATTGCAGATATAACCCACATTACAGACAAATCCCAGAATCACTGCAGATATAACCTACATTACAGATATACCCCACTCTCACTGCAGATATAACGCACATTACCGACAAACCCCACTCTCACTGCAGATATAACCCACATTACAGATAAACCCCACTCTCATTGCAGATATAACCCACATTACAGACAAACCGCACTCTCACTGCAAATATAGCACACATTACAGATATACCCCAATCTCACTGCAGATATAGCACACATTACAGATATACCCCACTCTCACTGCAGATATTGCCCACATTACAGAGATACCCCACTCTCACTGCGGACATAGCCCACATTACAGATATACCCCACTCTCACAGCAGATATAACCCACATTACAGATATAACCCATTCTCACTGCTTATATAACCCACATTACAGACAAACCCCACTCTCACTGCAGATATAACCCACATTACAGATATACTCCACTCTCACTGCATATATAACCCACATTACAGACAAACCCCACTCTCACTGCAGATATAATCCATATTACAGATATACCCCACTCTCACTGCAGATATAACCCACATTACAGATAAACCCCACTCTCATTGCAGATATAACCCACATTACAGACAAACCCCACTCTCACTGCAGATATAACCTACATTACAGATATACCCCTCTCTCAGTGCAGATACAACCCACATTACAGATCAACCCCACTCTCACTGCAGATATAGCCCACATTACAGATATACCCCACTCTCACTGCGGACATAGCCCACATTACAGATATACCCCACTCTCACTGCAGATATAACCCACATTACAGATATACTCCACTCTCACTGCATTTATAACCCACATTACAGACAAACCCCACTCTCACTGCAGATATAATCCACATTACAGAAATACCCCACTCACACTGCAGATATAACCCACATTACAGATAAACCCCACTCTCACTGCAGATATAACCAACATTACAGATAAACCCCACTCTCACTGCAGGTATAGCCCACATTATAGATATACCCCACTCTCACTGCAGATATAACCCACATTACAGATAAACCCCGCTCTCACTGCATATATAACCACCTTTACAGATATACCCCACTCTCACTGCAGATATAACGCACATTACCGACAAACCCCACTCTTACTGCAGATATAACCGACATTACAGATATACCCCACTCTCACTGCAGATATAACCCACATTACAGATCAACCCCACTCTCATTGCAGATATAACCCACATTATAGACAAACCCCAGACTCACTGCAGATATAACCTACATTACAGATATACCCCACTCTCACTGCAGATATAACGCACATTAACGACAAACCCCACTCTTACTGCAGATATAACCGACATTACAGATATACCCCACTCTCACTGCAGATATAACCCACATTACAGATAAACCCCACTCTCATTGCAGATTTAACCCACATTACAGACAAACCCCACTCTCACTGCAAATATAGCCCACATTACAGATATACCCCAATCTCACTGCACATATAGCACACATTACAGATATACCGCACTCTCACTGCAGATATTGCCCACATTACAGATATACCCCACTCTCACTGTGGACATAGCCCACATTACAGATATACCCCACTCTCACTGCAGGTATAACCAAATTACAGACATAACCCACTCTCACTGCATATATAACCCATATTACAGATATACCCCAATCTCACTGCAGATATAGCACACATTACAGATATACCCCACTCTCACTGCAGATATTGCCCACATTACAGATATACCCCACTCTCACTGCGGACATAGCCCACATTACGGATATACCCCACTCTCACTGCAGATATAACCCTCATTACAGATATACACCATTCTCACTGCATATATAACCCACATTACAGACAAACCCCACTCTCACTGCAGATATAACCCACATTACAGATATACTCCACTCTCACTCCATATATAACCCACATTACAGACAAACCCCACTCTCACTGCAGATATAATCCATATTACAGATATACCCCACTCTCACTGCAGATATAACCCACATTACAGATAAACCCCACTCTCATTGCAGATATAACCCACATTACAGACAAACCCCACTCTCACTGCAGATATAACCTACATTACAGATATACCCCACTCTCAGTGCAGATATAACCCACATTACAGATCAACCCCACTCTCATTGCAGATATAACCCACATTACAGACAAACCCCACAATCACTGCAGATATAACCTACATTACAGATATACCCCACTCTCACTGCAGATATAGCGCACATTACCGACAAAGCCCACTCTCACTGCAGATATAGCCCACATTACAGATATACCCCACTATCACTGCGGACATAGCCCACATTACAGATATACCCCACTCTCACTGCAGATATAACCCACATTACAGATATACTCCACTCTCACTGCATTTATATCCCACATTACAGAGAAACCACACTCTCATTGCAGATATAATCCACATTACAGAAATACCCCACTCTCACTGCAGATATAACCCACATTACAGATAAACCCCACTCTCACTGCAGATATAACCAACATTACAGATAAACCCCACTCTCACTGCAGGTACTGCCCACATTACAGATATACCCCACTCTCACTGCAGATATAACCCACATTACAAATATACCCCACTCTCACTGCAGATATAACCCACATTTCAAATATAGCCCACTCTCACTGCAGAAGTAGCCCACACTACAAATATACCCCACTCTCACTGCAGATATAACCCACATTCCAGATAAACCCCGCTCTCACTGCATATATAACCACCTTTACAGATATACCCCACTCTCACTGCAGATATAGCCCACATTACAGATGTACCCCACCTCACTGCAGAAATAACCTACTTTACAGATAAACCCCACTCTCACTGCAAATATAGCCAACATTACAGATATACCCCACTCTCACTGCAGATATAGCCCACATTACAGATATATCCCACTCTCACTGCAGATATAGCCCACATTACGGATAAACCGAACTCTCATTGCTGATATAACCCACATTACAGACAAACCCCACTCTCACTGCAGATATAATCCACATTACCGATATACCCCACTCTCACTGCAGATATAACCCACATTACAGATAAAATCCACTCTCACCGCAGATAAAACCCACATTAAAGATAAACCCCACTCTCATTGCAGATATAACCCACATTATAGACAAACCCCACTCTCACTGCAGATATAATCCACATTACAGATATACCCCACTCTCACTGCAGATATAACCCACATTACAGATAAAATCCACTCTCACTGCAGATAAAACCCACATTACAGATAAACCCCACTCTCACTGCAGAGAAACCCACATTACAGATATACTCCACTCTCACTGCAGATATAACCCACATTACAGATATACCCCACTCTCACTGCAGATATAACCCATATTCCAGATATACCCTGCTCTCACTGCAGATATAACCCACATTACAGATATCGCCCACTCTCACTGCAGATATAACCCACATTACAGATAATATCCACTCTCACTGCAGATATAACCCACATTACATTGAATATCCACTCTCACTGCGGATATAACCAACATTACAGATAATATCCACTCCCACTGCAGATAAAACCCACATTATAGATATACCCCACTCTCACTGCTGATATAACCCACGTTACAGATATATACCACTCTCACTGCATATATAACCACATTTCCGATAAACCCCATTCTCACTGCAGGTATAACCCACATTGAAGATGTACCCCATTCTCACTGTAGATAAAACCCACATCACAGATGTACCCCACTCTGACTGCAGATATAACCCACATTATACAGAAACACCATTCTCACTGCAGATATAACCCACATTACAGATATACCCCACCCTCACTGCAGATATAACCCACATTACAGATAAACCCCACTCTCTCTGCAGATATAACCCTCATTACAGATAAACCCCACTCTCACTGCAGATATAGCCCACATTACAGATATACCCCACTCTCACTGCAGATAAAACCCACATTACAGATCATAACCACTCTCACTGCAGATATAACCCACATTACAGAAAACATCCATTCTCACGGCGGATATAACCCACATTACAGATAATATCCAATCCCACTGCAGATAAAACCCCATTATAGTTATACCCCACTCTCACTGCAGATATAACCCACGTTACAGATATATCCCACTCTCACTGCATATATAACCACATTACAGATTAATCCCATTCTCACTGCATGTACAACCCACATTGAAGATGTACCCCACTCTGACTGCAGATATAACCCACATTCCAGATGTACCCCACTCTGACTGCAGATATAACCCACATTACAGATATACCCCACTCTCACTGCAGATATAGCCCACATTACAGATATACCCCACTCTCACTGCAGATATAACCCACATTCCAGATAATATCCACTCTCACTGCAGATATAACCCACATTACAGATAATATCCACTCTCACTGCGGATATAATCCACATTACAGATATTATCCACTCCCACTGCAGATAAAACCCACATTATAGATATACCCCACTCTCACTGCAGATATAACCCACGTTACAGATATATCCCACTCTCACTGCATATATAACCACATTTCCGATAAACCCCATTCTCACTGCAGGTATAACCCACATTGAAGATGTACTGCATTCTCACTGTAGATAAAACCCACATTACAGATGTACCCCACTCTCACTGCAGATATAACCCACATTACACAGAAACACCATTCTCACTGCAGATGTAACCCACATTACAGATATACCCCACCCTCACTGCAGATATAACCCACATTACAGATATAACCCACCATCATTGCAGATATACCCCACATGACAGATAAACCCCACTCTCACTGCAGATATACCCCACTCTCACTGCAGATATAACCCACAATACAGATATACACCACTCTCGCTGCAGATATAACCCACATTACAGATATACCCCACTCTCACTGAAGACATAACCCACTTTCCAGATATACCCTACTCTCACTGCAGATATAACCTACATTACTGATATACCTCACACTCACTGCAGATATAGCCCACATCACAGATATACCCCACTCTCACTGCAGATATAACCCACATTACAGATATACCCCACTCTCTCTGCAGATATAACCCCCATTACAGATAAACCCCACTCTCACTGCAGATATAGCCCACATTACAGATATATCCCACTCTCACTGCAGATACAACCCACATTACAGATAAACTCCACTCTCTCTGCAGATATAGCGGACATTACAGATATGCCCCACTCTCACTGCAGATATATCCCACATTACAGATATACGCCACTCTCACTGCAGATAAAACCCACATTACAGATAAACCCCACTATCACTGCAGATATAACCCACATTACAGATAATCCCCACCCTCACTGCAGCTATAATCCACATTACAGATATCGCACACTCTCACTGCAGTTATAACCCACATTACAGATAATATCCACTCTCACTGCAGATATAACCCACATTACAGATAGTATCCATTCTCACTGCGGATATAACACACATTACAGATAATATCCGCTATCACTGCAGATAAAACCCACATTATAGTTATACCCCACTCTCACTGCAGATATAACCCACGTTACAGATATATCCCACTCTCACTGCATATATAACCACATTACAGATAAACCCCATTCTCACTGCAGGTATAACCACATTGAAGATGTACCCCACTCTGACTGCAGATATAACCCACATTACAGATATACGCCACTCTCACTGCAGCTAAAACTCACATTACAGATATACCCCACTCTCACTGCAGGTATCCCCCACATTACAGATATACCCCACTCTCACTGCAGATATAACCCACATTACAGATAAAATCCACTCTCACTGCAGATAAAACCCACATTACAGATATACCCCACTCGCACTGCAGATATAAACCACATTACAGATATACCGCACTCTCACTGCAGTTATAACCCACGTTACAGATATATCACACTCTCATTGCAGATATAACCGACATTAAATATAAACTCCATTCTCACTGCAGGTATAACCCACATTACAGATAATATCCACTCTCACTGCGGATATAACGCACATTACAGATATACCCCACTCTCGCTGCAGATATAACACATGTAACAGATATATCCCACTCTCACTGCATATATATCCCACATTTCAGATAAACACCATTCTCACAGCAAGTATAACCCACATTGCAGATGGACACCACTCTCACTGCAGACATAACCCAAATTACAGATATACCCCACTCTCACTGCAGATATAACCCACATTACAGATAAACCCCACTCTCACTGCAGATATAGCCCACATTACAGATAATATCCGCTATCACTGCAGATATAACCCACATTACAGATATACCCCAGTCTCACTGCAGATAAAACCCACATTTCAGATATACCCCACTCTCACTGCAGATAAAACCCACATTACAGATATACCCCACTCTCACTGCAGATATAACCCACATTACAGATAAACCCCACTCTCATTGCAGATATAACCCACATTACAGACAAACCCCACTCTCACTGCAGATATAACCTACATTACAGATATACCCCACTCTCAGTGCAGATATAACCCACATTACAGATCAACCCCACTCTCATTGCAGATATAACCCACATTACAGACAAACCCCACAATCACTGCAGATATAACCTACATTACAGATATACCCCACTCTCACTGCAGATATAGCGCACATTACCGACAAACCCCACTCTCACTGCAGATATAGCCCACATTACAGATATACCCCACTCTCACTGCGGACATAGCCCACATTACAGATATACCCCACTCTCACTGCAGATATAACCCACATTACAGATATACTCCACTCTCACTGCATTTATAACCCACATTACAGACAAACCCCACTCTCATTGCAGATATAATCCACATTACAGAAATACCCCACTCTCACTGCAGATATAACCCACATTACAGATAAACCCCACTCTCACTGCAGATATAACCAACATTACAGATAAACCCCACTCTCACTGCAGGTACAGCCCACATTACAGATATACCCCACTCTCACTGCAGATATAACCCATATTACAAATATACCCCACTCTCACTGCAGATATAACCCACATTTCAAATATAGCCCACTCTCACTGCAGAAGTAGCCCACACTACAAATATACCCCACTCTCACTGCAGATATAACCCACATTCCAGATAAACCCCACTCTCACTGCATATATAACCACCTTTACAGATATACCCCACTCTCACTGCAGATATAGCCAACATTACAGATATACCCCACTCTCACTGCAGATATAGCCCACATTACAGATATATCCCACTCTCACTGCAGATATAGCCCACATTACAGATAAACCCAACTCTCATTGCTGATATAACCCACATTACAGACAAACCCCACTTTCACTGCAGATATAATCCACATTACAGATATACCCCACTCTCACTGCAGATATAACCCACATTACAGATAAAATCCACTCTCACCGCAGATAAAACCCACATTAAAGATAAACCCCACTCTCATTGCAGATATAACCCACATTATAGACAAACCCCACTCTCACTGCAGATATAATCCACATTACAGATATACCCCACTCTCACTGCAGATATAACCCACATTACAGATAAAATCCACTCTCACTGCAGATAAAACCCACATTACAGATAAACCCCACTCTCACTGCAGAGAAACCCACACTACAGATATACTCCACTCTCACTGCAGATATAACCCACATTACAGATATACCCCACTCTCACTGCAGATATAACACATATTCCAGATATACCCTGCTCTCACTGCAGATATAACCCACATTACAGATATCGCCCACTCTCACTGCAGATATAACCCACATTACAGATAATATCCACTCTCACTGCAGATATAACCCACATTACATTGAATATCCACTCTCACTGCGGATATAACCCACATTTCAGATAATATCCACTCCCACTGCAGATAAAACCCACATTATAGATATACCCCACTCTCACTGCAGATATAACCCACGTTACAGATATATACCACTCTCACTGCATATATAACCACATTTCCGATAAACCCCATTCTCACTGCAGGTATAACCCACATTGAAGATGTACCCCATTCTCACTGTAGATAAAACCCACATCACAGATGTACCCCACTCTGACTGCAGATATAACCCACATTATACAGAAACACCATTCTCACTGCAGATATAACCCACATTACAGATATACCCCACCCTCACTGCAGATATAACCCACATTACAGATAAACCCCACTCTCTCTGCAGATATAACCCTCATTACAGATAAACCCCACTCTCACTGCAGATATAGCCCACATTACAGATATACCCCACTCTCACTGCAGATAAAACCCACATTACAGATCATAACCACTCTCACTGCAGATATAACCCACATTACAGAAAACATCCATTCTCACTGCGGATATAACCCACATTACAGATAATATCCAATCCCACTGCAGATAAAACCCCATCATAGTTATACCCCACTCTCACTGCAGATATAACCCACGTTACAGATATATCCCACTCTCACTGCATATATAACCACATTACAGATTAATCCCATTCTCACTGCATGTATAACCCACATTGAAGATGTACCCCACTCTGACTGCAGATATAACCCACATTACAGATGTACCCCACTCTGACTGCAGATATAACCCACATTACAGATATACCCCACTCTCACTGCAGATATAGCCCACATTACAGATATACCCCACTCTCACTGCAGATCTACCCCACATTACAGATATACCCCACTCTCACTGCAGATATAACCCACATTTCAGATTATCCACACCCTCACTGCAGATATCATCCACATTACAGATATCGCCCATTCTCACTGCAGATATAACCCACATTACAGATAATATCCACTCTCACTGCAGATATAACCCACATTACAGATAATATCCACTCTCACTGCGGATATAATCCACATTACAGATATTATCCACTCCCACTGCAGATAAAACCCACATTATAGATATACCCCACTCTCACTGCAGATATAACCCACGTTACAGATATATCCCACTCTCACTGCATATATAACCACATTTCCGATAAACCCCATTCTCACTGCAGGTATAACCCACATTGAAGATGTACTGCATTCTCACTGTAGATAAAACCCACATTACAGATGTACCCCACTCTCACTGCAGATATTACCCACATTACACAGAAACACCATTCTCATTGCAGATGTAACCCACATTACAGATATACCCCACCCTCACTGCAGATATAACCCACATTACAGATATAACCCACCATCATTGCAGATAAACCCCACATGACAGATAAACCCCACTCTCACTGCAGATATACCCCACACTCACTGCAGATATAACCCACAATACAGATATACACCACTCTCGCTGCAGATATAACCCACATTACAGATATACCCCACTCTCACTGAAGACATAACCCACTTTCCAGATATACCCTACTCTCACTGCAGATATAACCTACATTACTGATATACCTCACACTCACTGCAGATATAGCCCACATCACAGATATACCCCACTCTCACTGCAGATATAACCCACATTACAGATATACCCCACTCTCTCTGCAGATATAACCCCCATTACAGATAAACCCCACTCTCACTGCAGATATAGCCCACATTACAGATATATCCCACTCTCACTGCAGATACAACCCACATTACAGATAAACCCCACTCTCTCTGCAGACATAGCGGACATTACAGATATGCCCCACTCTCACTGCAGATATATCCCACATTATAGATATACGCCACTCTCACTGCAGATAAAACCCACATTACAGATAAACCCCACTATCACTGCAGATATAACCCACATTACAGATAATCCCCACCCTCACTGCAGATATAATCCACATTACAGATATCGCACACTCTCACTGCAGTTATAACCCACATTACAGATAATATCCACTCTCACTGCAGATATAACCCACATTACAGATAGTATCCATTCTCACTGCGGATATAACACACATTACAGATAATATCCGCTATCACTGCAGATAAAACCCACATTATAGTTATACCCCACTCTCACTGCAGATATAACCCACGTTACAGATATATCCCACTCTCACTGCAGATATAGCCCACATTACAGATAAACCCAACTCTCATTGCTGATATAACCCACATTACAGACAAACCCCACTCTCACTGCAGATATAATCCACATTACAGATATACCCCACTCTCACTGCAGATATAACCCACATTACAGATAAAATCCACTCTCACCGCAGATAAAACCCACATTAAAGATAAACCCCAGTCTCATTGCAGATATAACCCACATTATAGACAAACCCACTCTCACTGCAGATATAATCCACATTACAGATATACCCCACTCTCACTGCAGATATAACCCACATTACAGATAAAATCCACTCTCACTGCAGATAAAACCCACATCACAGATAAACCCCACTCTCACTGCAGAGAAACCCACACTACAGATATACTCCACTCTCACTGCAGATATAACCCACATTACAGATATACCCCACTCTCACTGCAGATATAACACATATTCCAGATATACCCTGCTCTCACTGCAGATATAACCCACATTACAGATATCGCCCACTCTCACTGCAGATATAACCCACATTACAGATAATATCCACTCTCACTGCAGATATAACCCACATTACATTGAATATCCACTCTCACTGCGGATATAACCCACATTACAGATAATATCCATTCCCACTGCAGATAAAACCCACATTATAGATATACCCCACTCTCACTGCAGATATAACCCACGTTACAGATATATACCACTCTCACTGCATATATAACCACATTTCCGATAAACCCCATTCTCACTGCAGGTATAACCCACATTGAAGATGTACCCCATTCTCACTGTAGATAAAACCCACATCACAGATGTACCCCACTCTGACTGCAGATATAACCCACATTATACAGAAACACCATTCTCACTGCAGATATAACCCACATTACAGATATAACCCACCCTCACTTCAGATATAACCCACATTACAGATAAACCCCACTCTCTCTGCAGATATAACCCTCATTACAGATAAACCCCACTCTCACTGCAGATATAGCCCACATTACAGATATACCCCACTCTCACTGCAGATAAAACCCACATTACAGAAAACATCCATTCTCACTGCGGATATAACCCACATTACAGATAATATCCAATCTCACTGCAGATAAAACCCCCATTATAGTTATACCCCACTCTCACTGCAGATAAAACCCACGTTACAGATATATCCCACTCTCACTGCATATATAACCACATTACAGATAAATCCCATTCTCACTGCATGTATAACCCACATTGAAGATGTACCCCACTCTGACTGCAGATATAACCCACATTACAGATGTACCCCACTCTGACTGCAGATATAACCCACATTACAGATATACCCCACTCTCACTGCAGATATAACCCACATTACAGATATACCCCACTCTCACTGCAGATATACCCCACATTACAGATATACCCCACTCTCACTGCAGATATAACCCACATTACAGATTATCCACACCCTCACTGCAGATATCATCCACATTACAGATATCGCCCATTCTCACTGCAGATATAACCCACATTACAGATAATATCCACTCTCACTGCAGATATAACCCACATTACAGATAATATCCACTCTCACTGCGGATATAATCCACATTACAGATATTATCCACACCCACTGCAGATAAAACCCACATTATAGATATACCCCACTCTCACTGCAGATATAACCCACGTTACAGATATATCCCACTCTCACTGCATATATAACCACATTTCTGATAAACCCCATTCTCACTCAGGTATAACCCACATTGAAGATGTACTGCATTCTCACTGTAGATAAAACCCACATTACAGATGTACCCCACTCTCACTGCAGATATAACCCACATTACACAGAAACACCATTCTCACTGCAGATGTAACCCACATTACAGATATACCCCACCCTCACTGCAGATATAACCCACATTACAGATATACCCCACCATCATTGCAGATATACCCCACATGACAGATAAACCCCACTCTCACTGCAGATATACCCCACTCTCACTGCAGATATAACCCACAATACAGATATACACCACTCTCGCTGCAGATATAACCCACATTACAGATATACCCCACTCTCACTGAAGACATAACCCACTTTCCAGATATACCCTACTCTCACTGCAGATATAACCAACATTATTGATATACCTCACACTCACTGCAGATATAGCCCACATCACAGATATACCCCACTCTCACTGCAGATATAACCCACATTACAGATATACCCCACTCTCTCTGCAGATATAACCCCCATTACAGATAAACCCCACTCTCACTGCAGATATAGCCCACATTACAGATATACCCCACTCTCACTGCAGATACAACCCACATTACAGATAAACCCCACTCTCTCTGCAGATATAGCGGACATTACAGATATGCCCCACTCTCACTGCAGATATATCCCACATTACAGATATACGCCACTCTCACTGCAGATAAAACCCACATTACAGATAAACCCCACTATCACTGCAGATATAGCCCACATTACAGATAATCCCCACCCTCACTGCAGATATAATCCACATTAAGGATATCGCACACTCTCACTGCAGTTATAACCCACATTACAGATAATATCCACTCTCACTGCAGATATAACCCACATTACAGATAATATCCACTCTCACTGCGGATATAATCCACATTACAGATATTATCCACTCCCACTGCAGATAAAACCCACATTATAGATATACCCCACTCTCACTGCAGATATAACCCACGTTACAGATATACCCCACTCTCACTGCATATATAACCACATTTCCGATAAACCCCATTCTCACTGCAGGTATAACCCACATTGAAGATGTACTGCATTCTCACTGTAGATAAAACCCACATTACAGATGTACCCCACTCTCACTGCAGATATAACCCACATTACATTGAATATCCACTCTCACTGCGGATATAACCCACATTTCAGATAATATCCACTCCCACTGCAGATAAAACCCACATTATAGATATACCCCACTCTCACTGCAGATATAACCCACGTTACAGATATATACCACTCTCACTGCATATATAACCACATTTCCGATAAACCCCATTCTCACTGCAGGTATAACCCACATTGAAGATGTACCCCATTCTCACTGTAGATAAAACCCACATCACAGATGTACCCCACTCTGACTGCAGATATAACCCACATTATACAGAAACACCATTCTCACTGCAGATATAACCCACATTACAGATATACCCCACCCTCACTGCAGATATAACCCACATTACAGATAAACCCCACTCTCTCTGCAGATATAACCCTCATTACAGATAAACCCCACTCTCACTGCAGATATAGCCCACATTACAGATATACCCCACTCTCACTGCAGATAAAACCCACATTACAGATCATAACCACTCTCACTGCAGATATAACCCACATTACAGAAAACATCCATTCTCACTGCGGATATAACCCACATTACAGATAATATCCAATCCCACTGCAGATAAAACCCCATCATAGTTATACCCCACTCTCACTGCAGATATAACCCACGTTACAGATATATCCCACTCTCACTGCATATATAACCACATTACAGATTAATCCCATTCTCACTGCATGTATAACCCACATTGAAGATGTACCCCACTCTGACTGCAGATATAACCCACATTACAGATGTACCCCACTCTGACTGCAGATATAACCCACATTACAGATATACCCCACTCTCACTGCAGATATAGCCCACATTACAGATATACCCCACTCTCACTGCAGATCTACCCCACATTACAGATATACCCCACTCTCACTGCAGATATAACCCACATTTCAGATTATCCACACCCTCACTGCAGATATCATCCACATTACAGATATCGCCCATTCTCACTGCAGATATAACCCACATTACAGATAATATCCACTCTCACTGCAGATATAACCCACATTACAGATAATATCCACTCTCACTGCGGATATAATCCACATTACAGATATTATCCACTCCCACTGCAGATAAAACCCACATTATAGATATACCCCACTCTCACTGCAGATATAACCCACGTTACAGATATATCCCACTCTCACTGCATATATAACCACATTTCCGATAAACCCCATTCTCACTGCAGGTATAACCCACATTGAAGATGTACTGCATTCTCACTGTAGATAAAACCCACATTACAGATGTACCCCACTCTCACTGCAGATATTACCCACATTACACAGAAACACCATTCTCATTGCAGATGTAACCCACATTACAGATATACCCCACCCTCACTGCAGATATAACCCACATTACAGATATAACCCACCATCATTGCAGATAAACCCCACATGACAGATAAACCCCACTCTCACTGCAGATATACCCCACACTCACTGCAGATATAACCCACAATACAGATATACACCACTCTCGCTGCAGATATAACCCACATTACAGATATACCCCACTCTCACTGAAGACATAACCCACTTTCCAGATATACCCTACTCTCACTGCAGATATAACCTACATTACTGATATACCTCACACTCACTGCAGATATAGCCCACATCACAGATATACCCCACTCTCACTGCAGATATAACCCACATTACAGATATACCCCACTCTCTCTGCAGATATAACCCCCATTACAGATAAACCCCACTCTCACTGCAGATATAGCCCACATTACAGATATATCCCACTCTCACTGCAGATACAACCCACATTACAGATAAACCCCACTCTCTCTGCAGACATAGCGGACATTACAGATATGCCCCACTCTCACTGCAGATATATCCCACATTATAGATATACGCCACTCTCACTGCAGATAAAACCCACATTACAGATAAACCCCACTATCACTGCAGATATAACCCACATTACAGATAATCCCCACCCTCACTGCAGATATAATCCACATTACAGATATCGCACACTCTCACTGCAGTTATAACCCACATTACAGATAATATCCACTCTCACTGCAGATATAACCCACATTACAGATAGTATCCATTCTCACTGCGGATATAACACACATTACAGATAATATCCGCTATCACTGCAGATAAAACCCACATTATAGTTATACCCCACTCTCACTGCAGATATAACCCACGTTACAGATATATCCCACTCTCACTGCAGATATAGCCCACATTACAGATAAACCCAACTCTCATTGCTGATATAACCCACATTACAGACAAACCCCACTCTCACTGCAGATATAATCCACATTACAGATATACCCCACTCTCACTGCAGATATAACCCACATTACAGATAAAATCCACTCTCACCGCAGATAAAACCCACATTAAAGATAAACCCCAGTCTCATTGCAGATATAACCCACATTATAGACAAACCCCACTCTCACTGCAGATATAATCCACATTACAGATATACCCCACTCTCACTGCAGATATAACCCACATTACAGATAAAATCCACTCTCACTGCAGATAAAACCCACATCACAGATAAACCCCACTCTCACTGCAGAGAAACCCACACTACAGATATACTCCACTCTCACTGCAGATATAACCCACATTACAGATATACCCCACTCTCACTGCAGATATAACACATATTCCAGATATACCCTGCTCTCACTGCAGATATAACCCACATTACAGATATCGCCCACTCTCACTGCAGATATAACCCACATTACAGATAATATCCACTCTCACTGCAGATATAACCCACATTACATTGAATATCCACTCTCACTGCGGATATAACCCACATTACAGATAATATCCATTCCCACTGCAGATAAAACCCACATTATAGATATACCCCACTCTCACTGCAGATATAACCCACGTTACAGATATATACCACTCTCACTGCATATATAACCACATTTCCGATAAACCCCATTCTCACTGCAGGTATAACCCACATTGAAGATGTACCCCATTCTCACTGTAGATAAAACCCACATCACAGATGTACCCCACTCTGACTGCAGATATAACCCACATTATACAGAAACACCATTCTCACTGCAGATATAACCCACATTACAGATATAACCCACCCTCACTTCAGATATAACCCACATTACAGATAAACCCCACTCTCTCTGCAGATATAACCCTCATTACAGATAAACCCCACTCTCACTGCAGATATAGCCCACATTACAGATATACCCCACTCTCACTGCAGATAAAACCCACATTACAGAAAACATCCATTCTCACTGCGGATATAACCCACATTACAGATAATATCCAATCTCACTGCAGATAAAACCCCCATTATAGTTATACCCCACTCTCACTGCAGATAAAACCCACGTTACAGATATATCCCACTCTCACTGCATATATAACCACATTACAGATAAATCCCATTCTCACTGCATGTATAACCCACATTGAAGATGTACCCCACTCTGACTGCAGATATAACCCACATTACAGATGTACCCCACTCTGACTGCAGATATAACCCACATTACAGATATACCCCACTCTCACTGCAGATATAACCCACATTACAGATATACCCCACTCTCACTGCAGATATACCCCACATTACAGATATACCCCACTCTCACTGCAGATATAACCCACATTACAGATTATCCACACCCTCACTGCAGATATCATCCACATTACAGATATCGCCCATTCTCACTGCAGATATAACCCACATTACAGATAATATCCACTCTCACTGCAGATATAACCCACATTACAGATAATATCCACTCTCACTGCGGATATAATCCACATTACAGATATTATCCACACCCACTGCAGATAAAACCCACATTATAGATATACCCCACTCTCACTGCAGATATAACCCACGTTACAGATATATCCCACTCTCACTGCATATATAACCACATTTCTGATAAACCCCATTCTCACTCAGGTATAACCCACATTGAAGATGTACTGCATTCTCACTGTAGATAAAACCCACATTACAGATGTACCCCACTCTCACTGCAGATATAACCCACATTACACAGAAACACCATTCTCACTGCAGATGTAACCCACATTACAGATATACCCCACCCTCACTGCAGATATAACCCACATTACAGATATACCCCACCATCATTGCAGATATACCCCACATGACAGATAAACCCCACTCTCACTGCAGATATACCCCACTCTCACTGCAGATATAACCCACAATACAGATATACACCACTCTCGCTGCAGATATAACCCACATTACAGATATACCCCACTCTCACTGAAGACATAACCCACTTTCCAGATATACCCTACTCTCACTGCAGATATAACCAACATTATTGATATACCTCACACTCACTGCAGATATAGCCCACATCACAGATATACCCCACTCTCACTGCAGATATAACCCACATTACAGATATACCCCACTCTCTCTGCAGATATAACCCCCATTACAGATAAACCCCACTCTCACTGCAGATATAGCCCACATTACAGATATACCCCACTCTCACTGCAGATACAACCCACATTACAGATAAACCCCACTCTCTCTGCAGATATAGCGGACATTACAGATATGCCCCACTCTCACTGCAGATATATCCCACATTACAGATATACGCCACTCTCACTGCAGATAAAACCCACATTACAGATAAACCCCACTATCACTGCAGATATAGCCCACATTACAGATAATCCCCACCCTCACTGCAGATATAATCCACATTAAGGATATCGCACACTCTCACTGCAGTTATAACCCACATTACAGATAATATCCACTCTCACTGCAGATATAACCCACATTACAGATAGTATCCATTCTCACTGCGGATATAACACACATTACAGATAATATCCGCTATCACTGCAGATAAAACCCACATTATAGTTATACCCCACTCTCACTGCAGATATAACCCACGTTACAGATATATCCCACTCTCACTGCATATATAACCACATTACAGATAAACCCCATTCTCACTGCAGGTATAACCACATTGAAGATGTGACCCACTCTGACTGCAGATATAACCCACATTACAGATATACCCCACTCTCACTGCAGATATAACCCACATTACAGATATACCCCACTCTCACTGCAGATATAACCCACATTACAGATAAAATCCACTCTCACTGCAGATAAAACCCACATTACAGATAAACCCCACTCTCACTGCAGATATAACCCACATTACAGATATACTCCACTCTCACTGCAGATATAACCCACATTACAGATATACCCCACTCTCATTGCAGATAGAACCCACATTACAGATAAACCCCACTCTCACTGCAGATATAACCACATTATAGATATACCCCAATCTCACTGCAGATATAGCACACATTACAGATATACCCCACTCTCACTGCAGATATTGCCCACATTACAGATATACCCCACTCTCACTGCGGACATAGCCCACATTACAGATATACCCCACTCTCACTGCAGGTATAACCCACATTACAGATATAACCCATTCTCACTGCTTATATAACCCACATTACAGACAAACCCCACTCTCACTGCAGATATAACCCACATTACAGATATACTCCACTCTCACTGCATATATAACCCACATTACAGACAAACCCCACTCTCACTGCAGATATAATCCATATTACAGATATACCCCACTCTCACTGCAGATATAACCCACATTACAGATAAACCCCACTCTCATTGCAGATATAACCCACATTACAGACAAACCCCACTCTCACTGCAGATATAACCTACATTACAGATATACCCCACTCTCAGTGCAGATATAACCCACATTACAGATGAACCCCACTCTCATTGCAGATATAACCCACATTACAGACAAACCCCACAATCACTGCAGATATAACCTACATTACAGATATACACCACTCTCACTGCAGATATAGCGCACATTACCGACAAACCCCACTCTCACTGCAGATATAGCCCACATTACAGATATACCCCACTCTCACTGCGGACATAGCCCACATTACAGATATACCCCACTCTCACTGCAGATATAACCCACATTACAGATATACTCCACTCTCACTGCATTTATAACCCACATTACAGACAAACCCCACTCTCACTGCAGATATAATCCACATTACAGAAATACCCCACTCTCACTGCAGATATAACCCACATTACAGATAAACCCCACTCTCACTGCAGATATAGCCCACATTACAGATATATCCCACTCTCACTGCAGATATAGCCCACATTACAGATAAACCCAACTCTCATTGCTGATATAACCCACATTACAGACAAACCCCACTCTCACTGCAGATATAATCCACATTACAGATATACCCCACTCTCACTGCAGATATAACCCATATTACAGATGTACCCCACCTCACTGCAGATATAATCTACTTTACAGATAAACCACACTCTCACTGCAAATATAGCCAACATTACAGATATACCCCACTCTCACTGCAGATATAGCCCACATTACAGATATATCCCACTCTCACTGCAGATATAGCCCACATTACAGATAAACCCAACTCTCATTGCTGATATAACCCACATTACAGACAAACCCCACTCTCACTGCAGATATAATCCACATTACAGATATACCCCACTCTCACTACAGATATAACCCACATTACAGATAAAATCCACTCTCACCGCAGATAAAACCCACATTAAAGATAAACCCCACTCTCATTGCAGATATAACCCACATTATAGACAAACCCCACTCTCACTGCAGATATAATCCACATTACAGATATACCCCACTCTCACTGCAGATATAACCCACATTACAGATAAATTCCACTCTCACTGCAGATAAAACCCACATTACAGATAAACCCCACTCTCACTGCAGAGAAACCCACATTACAGATATACTCCACTCTCACTGCAGATATAACCCACATTACAGATATACCCCACTCTCACTGCAGATATAACCCATATTCCAGATATACCCTGCTCTCACTGCAGATATAACCCACATTACAGATATATACCACTCTCACTGCATATATAACCACATTTCCGATAAACCCCATTCTCACTGCAGGTATAACCCACATTGAAGATGTACCCCATTCTCACTGTAGATAAAACCCACATCACAGATGTACCCCACTCTCACTGCAGATATAACCCACATTATACAGAAACACCATTCTCACTGCAGATATAACCCATATTACAGATATAACCCACCCTCACTGCAGATATAACCCACATTACAGATAAACCCCACTCTCTCTGCAGATATAACCCTCATTACAGATAAACCCCACTCTCACTGCAGATATAGCCCACGTTACAGATATATCCCACTCTCACTGCATATATAACCCACATTACAGAAAAACTCCATTCTCACTGCAGGTATAACCCAAATTGCAGATGTACCCCACACTCACTGCAGATATAGCACACATTAAAGATAAACCCCACTCTCATTGCAGATATAACCCACATTACAGACAAACCCCACTCTCACTGCAGATAAAACCTACATTACTGATATACCCCACTCTCAGTGCAGATATAACCCACATTACAGATCAACCCCACTCTCATTGCAGATATAACCCACATTACAGACAAACCCCACAATCACTGCAGATATAACCTACATTACAGATATACCCCACTCTCACTGCAGATATAACGCACATTACCGACAAACCCCACTCTTACTGCAGATATAACCGACATTACAGATATACCCCACTCTCACTGCAGATATAACCCACATTACAGATAAACCCCACTCTCATTGCAGATATAACCCACATTACAGACAAACCCCACTCTCACTGCAAATATAGCCCACATTACAGATATACCCCAATCTCACTGCAGATATAGCACACATTACAGATATACCCCACTCTCACTGCAGATATTGCCCACATTACAGATATACCCCACTCTCACTGCGGACATAGCCCACATTACAGATATACCCCACTCTCACAGCAGATATAACCCACATTACAGATATAACCCATTCTCACTGCTTATATAACCCACATTACAGACAAACCCCACTCTCACTGCAGATATAACCCACATTACAGATATACTCCACTCTCACTGCATATATAACGCACATTACAGACAAACCCCACTCTCACTGCAGATATAATCCATATTACAGATATACCCCACTCTCACTGCAGATATAACCCACATTACAGATAAACCCCACTCTCATTGCAGATATAACCCACATTACAGACAAACCCCACTCTCACTGCAGATATAACCTACATTACAGATATACCCCACTCTCAGTGCAGATATAACCCACATTACATATCAACCCCACTCTCATTGCAGATATTACCCACATTACAGACAAACCCCGCTATCACTGCAGATATAACCTACATTACAGATATACCCCACTCTCACTGCAGATATAGCGCACATTACCGGCAAACCCCACTCTCACTGCAGATATAGCCCACATTACAGATATACCCCACTCTCACTGCGGACATAGCCCACATTACAGATATACCCCACTCTCACTGCAGATATAACCCACATTACAGATATACTCCACTCTCACTGCATTTATAACCCACATTACAGACAAACCCCACTCTCACTGCAGATATAATCCACATTACAGAAATACCCCACTCTCACTGCAGATATAACCCACATTACAGATAAACCCCACTTTCACTGCAGATATAACCAACATTACAGATAAACCCCACTCTCACTGCAGGTATAGCCCACATTACAGATATACCCCACTCTCACTGCAGATATAACCCACATTACAAATATACCCCACTCTCACTGCAGATATAACCCACATTCCAGATAAACCCCGCTCTCACTGCATATATAACCACCTTTACAGATATACCCCACTCTCACTGCAGATATAGCCCACATTACAGATGTACCCCACCTCACGGCAGATATAACCTACTTTACAGATAAACCCCACTCTCACTGCAAATATAGCCAACATTACAGATATACCCCACTCTCACTGCAGATATAGCCCACATTACAGATATATCCCACTCTCACTGCAGATATAGCCCACATTACAGATAAACCCAACTCTTATTGCTGATATAACCCACATTACAGACAAACCCCACTCTCACTGCAGATATAATCCACATTACAGATATACCCCATTCTCACTGCAGATATAACCCACATTACAGATAAAATTCACTCTCACCGCAGATAAAGCCCACATTACAGATAAACCCAACTCTCATTGCAGATATAACCCACATTATAGACAAACCCCACTCTCACTGCAGATATAATCCACATTACAGATATACCCCACTCTCACTGCAGATATAACCCACATTACAGATAAATTCCACTCTCACTGCAGATAAAACCCACATTACAGATAAACCCCACTCTCACTGCAGAGAAACCCACATTACAGATATACTCCACTCTCACTGCAGATATAACCCACATTACAGATATACCCTGCTCTTACTGCAGATATAACCCACATTACAGATATCGCCCACTCTCACTGCAGATATAACCCACATTACAGATAATATCCACTCTCACTGCAGATATAACCCACATTACATTGAATATCCACTCTCACTGCGGATATAACCCACATTACAGATAATATCCACTCCCACTGCAGATAAAACCCACATTATAGATATACCCCACTCTCACTGCAGATATAACCCACGTTACAGATATATACCACTCTCACTGCATATATAACCACATTTCCGATAAACCCCATTCTCACTGCAGGTATAACCCACATTGAAGATGTACCCCATTCTCACTGTAGATAAAACCCACATCACAGATGTACCCCACTCTGACTGCAGATATAACCCACATTATACAGAAACACCATTCTCACTGCAGATATAACCCACATTACAGATATACCCCACCCTCACTGCAGATATAACCCACATTACAGATAAACCCCACTCTCTCTGCAGATATAACCCTCATTACAGATAAACCCCACTCTCACTGCAGATATAGCCCACATTACAGATATACCCCACTCTCACTGCAGATAAAACCCACATTACAGATCATAACCGCTCTCACTGCAGATATAACCCACATTACAGAAAACATCCATTCTCACTGCGGATATAACCCACATTACAGATAATATCCAATCTCACTGCAGATAAAACCCCCATTATAGTTATACCCCACTCTCACTGCAGATATAACCCACGTTACAGATATATCCCACTCTCACTGCATATATAACCACATTACAGATAAATCCCATTCTCACTGCATGTATAACCCACATTGAAGATGTACCCCACTCTGACTGCAGATATAACCCACATTACAGATGTACCCCACTCTGACTGCAGATATAACCCACATTACCGACAAACCCCACTCTCACTGCAGATATAACCCACATTACAGATATACCCCACTCTCACTGCAGATATACCCCACATTACAGATATACCCCACTCTCACTGCAGATATCACCCACATTACAGATTATCCACACCCTCACTGCAGATATCATCCACATTACAGATATCGCCCATTCTCACTGCAGATATAACCCACATTACAGATAATATCCACTCTCACTGCAGATATAACCCACATTACAGATAATATCCACTCTCACTGCGGATATAATCCACATTACAGATATTATCCACTCCCACTGCAGATAAAACCCACATTATGGATATACCCCACTCTCACTGCAGATATAACCCACGTTACAGATATATCCCACTCTCACTGCATATATAACCACATTTCCGATAAACCCCATTCTCACTGCAGGTATAACCCACATTGAAGATGTACTGCATTCTCACTGTAGATAAAACCCACATTACAGATGTACCCCACTCTCACTGCAGATATAACCCACATTACACAGAAACACCATTCTCACAGCAGATGTAACCCACATTACAGATATACCCCACCCTCACTGCAGATATAACCCACATTACAGATATACCCCACCATCATTGCAGATATACCCCACATGACAGATAAACCCCACTCTCACTGCAGATATACCCCACTCTCACTGCAGATATAACCCACAATACAGATATACACCACTCTCGCTGCAGATATAACCCACATTACAGATATACCCCACTCTCACTGAAGACATAACCCACTTTCCAGATATACCCTACTCTCACTGCAGATATAACCCACATTACTGATATACCTCACACTCACTGCAGATATAGCCCACATCACAGATATACCCCACTCTCACTGCAGATATAACCCACATTACAGATATACCCCACTCTCTCTGCAGATATAACCCCCATTACAGATAAACCCCACTCTCACTGCAGATATAGCCCACATTACAGATATACCCCACTCTCACTGCAGATACAACCCACATTACAGATAAACCCCACTCTCTCTGCAGATATAGCAGACATTACAGATATGCCCCACTGTCACTGCAGATATATCCCACATTACAGATATACGCCACTCTCACTGCAGATAAAACCCACATTACAGATAAACCCCACTATCACTGCAGATATAACACACATTACAGATAATCCCCACCCTCACTGCATTTATAACCCACATTACAGATAATATCCACTCTCACTGCAGATATAACCCACATTACAGATAGTATCCATTCTCACTGCGGATATAACACACATTACAGATAATATCCGCTATCACTGCAGATAAAACCCACATTATAGTTATACCCCACTCTCACTGCAGATATAACCCACGTTACAGATATATCCCACTCTCACTGCATATATAACCACATTACAGATAAACCCCATTCTCACTGCAGGTATAACCACATTGAAGATGTACCCCACTCTCACTGCAGATAAAACTCTCATTACAGATAAACCCCACTATCACTGCAGATATAACCCACATTACAGATAATCCCCACCCTCACTGCAGATATAATCCACATTACAGATATCGCACACTCTCACTGCAGTTATAACCCACATTACAGATAATATCCACTCTCACTGCAGATATAACCCACATTACAGATAGTATCCATTCTCACTGCGGATATAACACACATTACAGATAATATCCGCGATCACTGCAGATAAAACCCACATTATAGTTATACCCCACTCTCACTGCAGATATAACCCACGTTACAGATATATCCCACTCTCACTGCATATATAACCACATTACAGATAAACCCCATTCTCACTGCAGGTATAACCACATTGAAGATGTACCCCACTCTGACTGCAGATATAACCCACATTACAGATATACGCCACTCTCACTGCAGCTAAAACTCACATTACAGATATACCCCACTCTCACTGCAGGTATCCCCCACATTACAGATATATCCCACTCTCACTGCAGATATAACCCACATTACAGATAAAATCCACTCTCACTGCAGATAAAACCCACATTACAGATATACCCCACTCGCACTGCAGATATAAACCACATTACAGATATACCGCACTCTCACTGCAGTTATAACCCACGTTACAGATATATCACACTCTCATTGCAGATATAACCGACATTAAATATAAACTCCATTCTCACTGCAGGTATAACCCACATTACAGATAATATCCACTCTCACTGCGGATATAACGCACATTACAGATATACCCCACTCTCGCTGCAGATATAACACATGTAACAGATATATCCCACTCTCACTGCATATATATCCCACATTACAGATAAACCCCATTCTCACTGCAAGTATAACCCACATTGCAGATGGACACCACTCTCGCTGCAGACATAACCCAAATTACAGATATACCCCACTCTCACTGCAGATATAACCCACATTACAGATAAACCCCACTCTCACTGCAGATATAGCCCACATTGCAGATATACCCCACTCTCACTGCAGATATTACCCACATTACAGATAATATCCGCTATCACTGCAGATATAACCCACATTACAGATATACCCCAGTCTCACTGCAGATAAAACCCACATTTCAGATATACCCCACTCTCACTGCAGATAAAACCCACATTACAGATATACCCCACTCTCACTGCAGATATAACCCACATTACAGATATACCCCACTCTCACTGCAGATATACCCCACATGACCGATAATATCCACTCTCACTGCAGATATAACCCACATGACAGATAATATCCACTCTCACTGCGGATATAACCCACATTACAGATAATATCCACTCTCACTGCAGATAAAACCCACATTATAGATATACCCCACTCTCACTGCAGATATAACCCACATTACAGATATATCCACTCTCACTGCATATATAACCCACATTGAAGATGTGCCCCACTCTGACTGCAGATATAACCCACATTACAGATATACCCCACTTTCACTGCAGATATAACCCACATTACAGATATAGCCCAATCTCACTGCAGATAAAACCCACATTACAGGTATACCCCACTCCCACTGCAGATATAACCCACATTACAGATATACCCCACCCTCACTGCAGATATAATCCACTTTACAGATATCGCTCACTCTCACTGCAGATATAACCCACATGACAGATAATATCCACTCTCACTGCAGATATAACCCACATTACAGATAATATCCACTCTCACTGCAGATATAACCCACATTCAGATATATCCCACTCTCACTGCATATATAACCCACATTGAAGATGTACCCCACTCTGACTGCAGATATAACCCACATTACAGATATACCCCACTTTCACTGCAGATATAACCCACATTACAGATAGACCCCATTCTCACTGTAGATAAAACCCACTTTACAAATGTACCTCACTCTCAGTGCAGATATAACCCACATTACAGATAAACCCCACTCTCACTGCAGATATAGGCCACATTACAGATATACCACATTCTCACTACAGATATAACCCACATTACAGATAATATCCACTATCACTGCAGATATAACCCACATTACAGATATACCCCACTCTCACTGCAGATAAAACCCACATTTCAGATATACCACACTCTCACTGCAGATAAAACCCACATTACAGATAAACCTCATTCTTACTGTAGATATAAACCACACTACAGATAAACCCCACCCTCACTGCGTTTATAACCCACGTTACAGATATATCCCACTCTCACTGCATATATAACCCACATTAAATATAAACTCCATTCTCACTGCAGGTATAACCCACATTACAGATATACTCCACTCTCACTGCATATATAACCCACATTACAGATATACCCCACTCTCACTGCAGATAAAACCCACATTTCAGATATACCCCACTCTCACTGCAGATAAAACCCACATTACAGATAAACCTCACTCTTACTGCAGATATAACCCACATTACAGATAAACCCCACCCTCACTGCGTTTATAACCCACGTTACAGATATATCCCACTCTCACTGCATATATAACCCACATTAAATATAAACTCCATTCTCACTGCAGGTATAACCCACATTACAGATATACTCCACTCTCACTGCATATATAACCCACATTACAGATATACCCCACTCTCACTGCAGATAAAACCCACATTACAGATAAACCCACTCTCACTGCAGATATAACCCACATTCAAGATAAACCCCGTTCTCACTGCATATATAACCCACATTACAGATATACCCCACTCTCACTGCAGATATAGCCCACATTACAGATGTACCCCACTCTCACTGCAGATATAACCTACATTAAAGATAAACCACACTCTCATTGCAGATAAAACCCACATTACAGAAATACCCCACTCTCACTGCAGATATAACACACATTACAGATATATCCCACTCTCACTGCATATATAACCCACATTACAGATAGACCCCATTCTCACTGCAGATAAAACCCACATTACAGATGTACACCACTCTCACTGCAGATATAACCCACATTACAGATATACCCCACTCTCACTGCAGATAAAACCCACATTACAGAAATACCCCACTCTCACTGCAGATATAACACACATTACAGATATATCCCACTCTCACTGCATATATAACCCACATTACAGATAGACCCCATTCTCACTGCAGATAAAACCCACATTACAGATGTACACCACTCTCACTGCAGGTATCCCCCACATTACAGATATACCCCACTCTCACTGCAGATATAACCCACATTACAGATAAAATCCACTCTCACTGCAGATAAAACCCACATTACAGATATACCCCACTCGCACTGCAGATATAAACCACATTACAGATATACCGCACTCTCACTGCAGTTATAACCCACGTTACAGATATATCACACTCTCATTGCAGATATAACCGACATTAAATATAAACTCCATTCTCACTGCAGGTATAACCCACATTACAGATAATATCCACTCTCACTGCGGATATAACGCACATTACAGATATACCCGACTCTCGCTGCAGATATAACACATGTAACAGATATATCCCACTCTCACTGCATATATATCCCACATTACAGATAAACCCCATTCTCACTGCAAGTATAACCCACATTGCAGATGGACACCACTCTCACTGCAGACATAACCCACATTACAGATATACCCCACTCTCACTGCAGATATAACCCACATTACAGATAAACCCCACTCTCACTGCAGATATAGCCCACATTGCAGATATACCCCACTCTCACTGCAGATATTACCCACATTACAGATAATATCCGCTATCACTGCAGATATAACCCACATTACAGATATACCCCAGTCTCACTGCAGATAAAACCCACATTTCAGATATACCCCACTCTCACTGCAGATAAAACCCACATTACAGATATACCCCACTCTCACTGCAGATATAACCCACATTACAGATATACCCCACTCTCACTGCAGATATACCCCACATGACCGATAATATCCACTCTCACTGCAGATATAACCCACATGACAGATAATATCCACTCTCACTGCGGATATAACCCACATTACAGATAATATCCACTCTCACTGCAGATAAAACCCACATTATAGATATACCCCACTCTCACTGCAGATATAACCCACATTACAGATATATCCACTCTCACTGCATATATAACCCACATTGAAGATGTACCCCACTCTGACTGCAGATATAACCCACATTACAGATATACCCCACTTTCACTGCAGATATAACCCACATTACAGATATAGCCCAATCTCACTGCAGATAAAACCCACATTACAGGTATACCCCACTCCCACTGCAGATATAACCCACATTACAGATATACCCCACCCTCACTGCAGATATAATCCACTTTACAGATATCGCTCACTCTCACTGCAGATATAACCCACATGACAGATAATATCCACTCTCACTGCAGATATAACCCACATTACAGATAATATCCACTCTCACTGCAGATATAACCCACATTCAGATATATCCCACTCTCACTGCATATATAACCCACATTGAAGATGTACCCCACTCTGACTGCAGATATAACCCACATTACAGATATACCCCACTTTCACTGCAGATATAACCCACATTACAGATAGACCCCATTCTCACTGTAGATAAAACCCACTTTACAAATGTACCTCACTCTCAGTGCAGATATAACCCACATTACAGATAAACCCCACTCTCACTGCAGATATAGGCCACATTACAGATATACCACATTCTCACTACAGATATAACCCACATTACAGATAATATCCACTATCACTGCAGATATAACCCACATTACAGATATACCCCACTCTCACTGCAGATAAAACCCACATTTCAGATATACCCCACTCTCACTGCAGATAAAACCCACATTACAGATAAACCTCATTCTTACTGTAGATATAAACCACACTACAGATAAACCCCACCCTCACTGCGTTTATAACCCACGTTACAGATATATCCCACTCTCACTGCATATATAACCCACATTAAATATAAACTCCATTCTCACTGCAGGTATAACCCACATTACAGATATACTCCACTCTCACTGCATATATAACCCACATTACAGATATACCCCACTCTCACTGCAGATAAAACCCACATTTCAGATATACCCCACTCTCACTGCAGATAAAATCCACATTACAGATAAACCTCACTCTTACTGCAGATATAACCCACATTACAGATAAACCCCACCCTCACTGCGTTTATAACCCACGTTACAGATATATCCCACTCTCACTGCATATATAACCCACATTAAATATAAACTCCATTCTCACTGCAGGTATAACCCACATTACAGATATACTCCACTCTCACTGCATATATAACCCACATTACAGATATACCCCACTCTCACTGCAGATAAAACCCACATTACAGATAAACCCACTCTCACTGCAGATATAACCCACATTCAAGATAAACCCCGTTCTCACTGCATATATAACCCACATTACAGATATACCCCACTCTCACTGCAGATATAGCCCACATTACAGATGTACCCCACTCTCACTGCAGATATAACCTACATTAAAGATAAACCACACTCTCATTGCAGATAAAACCCACATTACAGAAATACCCCACTCTCACTGCAGATATAACACACATTACAGATATATCCCACTCTCACTGCATATATAACCCACATTACAGATAGACCCCATTCTCACTGCAGATAAAACCCACATTACAGATGTACACCACTCTCACTGCAGATATAACCCACATTACAGATATACCCCACTCTCACTGCAGATAAAACCCACATTACAGAAATACCCCACTCTCACTGCAGATATAACACACATTACAGATATATCCCACTCTCACTGCATATATAACCCACATTACAGATAGACCCCATTCTCACTGCAGATAAAACCCACATTACAGATGTACACCACTCTCACTGCAGATATAACCCACATTACAGATAAACCCCATTCTCACTGCAGATATAATCCACATTACAGATATACACCACCCTCACTGCAGATATAACCCACATTACAGATATACCCCACCCTCAGTGCAGATATACCCCACATAACAGATAAACCGGACTCTCACTGCAGATATACCATACTCTCTATGCAGATGTAACCCACAATACAGATATACCCCACTCTCGCTGCAGATATAACCCACATTACAGATATACCCCACTCTCACTGAAGATATAACCCACTTTACAGATATACCTGACTCTTACTGCAGATATAACCCACATTACAGATAAACCCCACCCTCACTGCAGATATAGCCCACATTACAGATAAACCCACTCTCACTGCAGATATAGCCCACATCACAGATATATCCCACTCTCACTGCAGATATAACCCACATTACAGATATACCCCATTCTCTCTGCAGATATAACCCACAATACAGATAAACCCCACTCTCACTGCAGATATAGCCCACATTACAGATATAGCGCACTCTCACTGCAGATAAAACCCACATTACTGATATACCCCACTCTCACTGCAGGTAAAACCCACACTACAGATATACCCCACCCTCACTGCATATAAAACCCACATTACAGATAAACCTGACTCTTACTGCAGATATAACCCACGTTACAGATATATCCCACTCTCACTCCATATATAACCCACATTAAATATAAACTCCACTCTCACTGCATATATAACCCACATTAAAGATAAACACCACTCTCACTGTAGATATAGCCCACATTACAGATAAACCCCACTTTCACTGCAGATATAGCCCACATTACAGATATACCCCACTCTCATTGCAGATAAAACCCACATTACAGGTATACCCCAATCTGACTGCAGATATATCCCACATTTTCGATAAACCCCACCCTCACTGCAGATATTATCCACATTGCAGATATTGCCCACTCTTCCTGCAGATATAACCCACATTACAGATAATATCTACTCTCACTGCAGATATAACCCACATTACAGATAATATACACTCTCACTGCAGATATAACACACATTACAGATAATCCCCACCCTCACCGCAGATATAATCCACATCACAGTTATCGCCCACTCTCACTGCAGATATAACCCACATTACAGATAATATCTACTCTCACTGCAGATTTCACCCACATTACAGATAATATACACTCTCACTGCAGATATAATCCACATTACCGATATTGCCCACTCTCACTGCAGATATAACCCACATTACAGATAATATCCACTCTCACTGCAGATATAACCCACATTATAGATATACCCCACTCTCACTGTAGATAAAACCCACGTTACAGGTATATCCCACTCTCACTGCATATATAACCCACATTACAGATAAACCTCATTCTCATTGCATATATAACCCACATTACAGATAGACCCCATTCTCACTGCAGATAAAACCCACAATACAGATGTACACCACTCTCAGCGCAGATATAACCCACAATACAGATATACCCCACCCGCACTGCTGATATACCCCACATTACAGATAAACCGGACTCTCACTGCAGATATACCCCACTCTCTATGCAGATATCACCCACAATACAGATATACCCCACTCTCGCTGCAGATATAACCCACAATACAGATATACCCCACTCTCGCTGCAGATATAACCCACATTACAGATATACCCCACTCTCACTGAAGATATAACCCACTTTACAGATATACCCCATTCTCACCGCAGATATAATCCACATTACTGATATACCTCACACTCACTGCAGATATAGCCCACATTACAGATAAACCCCACTCTCACTGCAGATATAACCTACATTACAGATAAACCCACTCTCACTGCAGATATAATCCACATTACAGATATACCCCACTCTCACTGCAGATATAACCTACATTACAGATAAACCCACTCTCACTGCAGATATAGCCCACATCACAGACATACCCCACTCTCACTGCAGATATAACCCACATTACAGATATACCCCATTCTCTCTGCAGATATAACCTACATTACAGATAAACCCCACTCTCACAGCAGATATAGCCCACATTACAGATATAGCCCAATCTCACTGCAGATAAAACCCACATTACAGGTATACCCCACTCTCACTGCAGATATAACCCACATTACAGATATACCCCACCCTCACTGCAGATATAATCCACATTACACATATCGCCCACTCTCACTGCACATATAATCCACATTACAGATATCGCCCACTCTCACTGCAGATATAACCCACATGACCGATAATATCCACTCTCACTGCAGATATAACCCACATTACAGATAATATCCACTCTCACTGCGGATATAACCCACATTACAGATAATATCCACTCTCACTGCAGATAAAACCCACATTATAGATATACCCCACTCTCACTGCAGATATAACCCACATTACAGATATATCCCACTCTCACTGCATATATAACCCACATTGAAGATGTACCCCACTCTGACTGCAGATATAACCCACATTACAGATATACCCCACTTTCACTGCAGATATAACCCACATTACAGATAGACCCCATTCTCACTGTAGATAAAACCCACATTACAAATGTACCCCACTCTCAGTGCAGATATAACCCACATTACAGATAAACCCCACTCTCACTGCAGATATAGCCCACATTACAGATATACCACACTCTCACTGCAGATATAACCCACATTACAGATAATATCCACTATCACTGCAGATATAACCCACATTACAGATATACCCCACTCTCACTGCAGATAAAACCCACATTTCAGATATACCCCACTCTCACTGCAGATAAAACCCACATTACAGATAAACCTCATTCTGACTGCAGATATAACCCACATTACAGATAAACCCCACCCTCACTGCATTTATAACCCACGTTACAGATATATCCCACTCTCACTGCATATATAACCCACATTTAATATAAACTCCATTCTCACTGCAGGTATAACCCACATTACAGATATACTCCACTCTCACTGCATATATAACCCACATTACGGATATACCCCACTCTCACTGCAGATAAAACCCACATTACAGATAAACCCCGTTCTCACTGCATATATAACCCACATTACAGATATACCCCACTCTCACTGCAGATATCGCCCACATTACAGAAGTACCCCACTCTTACTGCAGATGTAACCTACATTAAAGATAAACCACACTCTCATTGCAGATAAAACCCACATTACAGAAATACCCCACTCTCACTGCAGATATAACCCACATTACAGATAGACCCCATTCTCACTGCAGATAAAACCCACATTACAGATGTACACCACTCTCAGTGCAGATATAACCCACATTACAGATAAACCCACTCTCACTGCAGATATAGCCCACATCACAGATATACTCTACTCTCACTGCAGATAAAACCCACATTACAGATATGCCCCACCCTCACTGCAGATATAACCTACATTATAGATATACCCCACACTCACTGCAGATATACCCCTCATTGGAGATAAACCCCACTCTCACTGCAGATATAACCCACATTACATATATACTCTACTCTCACTGCAGATAAAACACACATTACAGATATAACCCACCCTCACTGCAGATATAACCCACATTATAGATATATCCCACACTCACTGCAGATATACCCCACATTCGAGATAAACCCCACTCTCACTGCAGATATACCCCACATTACAGATAATATCCACTCTCACTGCAGATATAACCCACATTACAGATATACCGCACTCTCTCTGCAGTTATAACCCAGTTTACAGATATATCCCACTCTCACTGCATATATCACCCACATTAAATATAAACTCCATTCTCACTACGGGTATAACCCACATTACAGATAACATCCACTCTCACTGCAGATATAACCCACATTACAGATATACTCTATTCTCACTGCAGATAAAACCCACATGACAGATATACCCCACCCTCACTGCAGAATAACCCACATTATAGATATACCCCACACTCACTGCAGATATACCCCTCATTAGAGATAAACCCCACTCTCACTGCAGATATAACCCACATTACAGATATACTCTACTCTCACTGCTGATAAAACCCACATTACAAACATACACCACTCTCACTGCAAGTGTAACCCACATTACAGATATACTCCACTCTCACTGCATTTATAACCCACATTACAGACAAACCCCACTCTCACTGCAGATATAATCCACATTACAGAAATACCCCACTCTCACTGCAGATATAACCCACATTACAGATAAACCCCACTCTCACTGCAGATATAACCAACATTACAGATATACCCCACTCTCACTTCAGATATAACACACATTACAGATAATCCCCACCCTCACTGCAGAAATAATCCACATTACAAATATTGCTCACTCTCACTGCAAATATAACCCACATTACAGATAATATCCACTCTCACTGCAGATATAACCCACATTACAGGTATACCCCACTGTCACTGCAGATATAACCCACATTACAGATAAACCCCACCCTCACTGCAGATATAACCCACATTAGAGATAATATCCACTCTCACTGCAGCTATAACCCACATTAGAGTTAATATCCACCCTCACTGCAGATATAATCCACATTGCAGATATCGCCCACTCTCTCTGCAGATATAATCCACATTACAGATGAACCCCACTCTCACTGCAGATATAGCCCACATCACAGATATAGCCCACTCTCTCTGCAGATATAATCCACATTACAGATGAACCCCACACTCACTGCAGATATAGCCTACATCACAGATATACCCCACTCTCACTGCAGATATAACCCACATTACAGATATAGCCCACTCTCTCTGCAGATATAATCCACATTACAGATGAACCCCACTCTCACTGCAGATATAGCCCACATTACAGATATACCCCCCTCTCACTGCAGATAAAACCCACATTACAGGTATACCCCACTGTCACTGCAGATATAACCCACATTACAGATAAACCCCACCCTCACTGCAGATATAATCCACATTACAGATATCGCCCACTCTCACTGCAGATATAACCCACATTAGAGATAATATCCACTCTCACTGCAGCTATAACCCACATTAGAGTTAATATCCACCCTCACTGCAGATATAATCCACATTACAGATATCGCCCACTCTCTCTGCAGATATAGCCCACATTACAGATAATATCCACTCTCACTGCATATATAACCCACATTACAGATAATATCCACTCTCACTGCGGATATAACCCACATTACAGATAATATCCACTCTCACTGCAAATTTAACTCACATTACAGATAAACCCCACTCTCATTGTAGATATAACCCACGTTACAGACAAACCCCACTCTCACCGCAGATATAATCCACATTACAGACATAACCCACTCTCACTGCAAATATAACCCACATTACATATAAACCCAACTCTCATTGCAGATATAACCCACATTACAGATAAAATCCACTCTCACTGCAGATAAAACCTACGTTACAGACAAACCCCACTCTCACCGCAGATATAATCCACTTTACAGATAAACTCCACTCTCACTGCAGATATAACCCACATTACAGATAATATCCACTCTCAGTGCAGATATAACCCACATTACAGATATAACCCACTCTCACTGCAGATCAAGCCCACATTACAGATATACCCCACTTTCACTGCAGATATAACCCACGTTACAGATAAACCCCATTCTCATTGCAGATATAACCCACATTACAGACAAACACCACTCTCACTGCAGATATAATCCACATTACAGATAAACCCCACTCTCACTGCAGATATAACCCACATTACAGATAAAATCCACTCTCACTGCAGATAAAACCTACGTTACAGATAAACCCCACTCTCACTGCAGATATAACCCACATTATAGATAAACCCCACTCTCACTGCAGATATAACCCACATTACAAATATACACCACTCTCACTGCAGATATAACCCACATTACAGATAATCCCCACCCTAAGTGCAGATATAATCCACATTACAGATATCGCCCTCTCTCACTGCAGATATATCCCACATTACAGATAATATCCACTCTCACTGCAGATATAACCCACATTACAGATAATATCCACTCTCACTGCAGATATAACCCACATTACAGATAATATCCACTCTCGCTGCAGATAAAACCCACATTATAGATATACCCCACCCTCACTGCAGATATAACCCACATTACAGATATATCCCACTCTCACTGCATATATAACCACATTACAGATAAACCCCATTCTCACTGCAGGTATAACCCACATTGAAGACGTACCCCATTCTCACTGTAGATAAAACCCACATTACAGATGAACCCCACTCTCACTGCAGATATAGCCCACATTACAGATATACCCCCCTCACACTGCAAATAAAACCCACATTACAGGTATACCCCACTGTCACTGCAGATATAACCCACATTACAGATAAACCCCACCCTCACTGCATATATAATCCACATTACAGATATCGCCAACTCTCACTGCAGATATAACCTACATTACAGATAATATCCACTCTCACTGCAGATATAACCCACGTCACAGATATACCCCACTCTCACTGCATATATAACCACATTACAGATAAACCCCATTCTCACTGCAGGTATAACCCACATTGAAGACGTACCCCATTCTCACTGTAGATAAAACCCAAATTACAGATGTACCCCACTCTCACTGCAGATATAACCCACATTACAGAAATACCCCATCCTCACTGCAGATATAACACACCTTACAGATAAACCCCAATCTCACTGCAGATATACCCTACTCTCTCAGCAGATATAACCCACAATACAGATATACACCACTGTCGCTGCAGATATAACCCACATTACAGATATACCCCACTCTCACTGAAGATATATCCCACTTTCCAGATATACCCCACTCTCACTGCAGATTTCACCCACATTACTGATATACCTCACACTCACTGCAGATATAGCCCACATCACAGATATACCCCACTCTCACTGCAGATATAACCCACATTACAGATATACCCCACTCTCACTGCAGATATAGCCCACATTACAGATATACCCCACCCTCACTGCGGACATAGCCCACATTACAGATATACCCCACTCTCACTGCAGATATAACCCACATTACAGATATAACCCATTCTCACTGCTTATATAACCCACATTACAGACAAACCCCACTCTCACTGCAGATATAACCCACATTACAGATATACTCCACTCTCACTGCATATATAACCCACATTACAGACAAACCCCACTCTCACTGCAGATATAATCCATATTACAGATATACCCCACTCTCACTGCAGATATAACCCACATTACAGATGAACCCCACTCTCACTGCAGATATAGCCCACATCACAGATATAGCCCACTCTCTCTGCAGATATAATCCACATTACAGATGAACCCCACACTCACTGCAGATATAGCCTACATCACAGATATACCCCACTCTCACTGCAGATATAACCCACATTACAGATATAGCCCACTCTCTCTGCAGATATAATCCACATTACAGATGAACCCCACTCTCACTGCAGATATAGCCCACATTACAGATATACCCCCCTCTCACTGCAGATAAAACCCACATTACAGGTATACCCCACTGTCACTGCAGATATAACCCACATTACAGATAAACCCCACCCTCACTGCAGATATAATCCACATTACAGATATCGCCCACTCTCACTGCAGATATAACCCACATTAGAGATAATATCCACTCTCACTGCAGCTATAACCCACATTAGAGTTAATATCCACCCTCACTGCAGATATAATCCACATTACAGATATCGCCCACTCTCTCTGCAGATATAGCCCACATTACAGATAATATCCACTCTCACTGCATATATAACCCACATTACAGATAATATCCACTCTCACTGCGGATATAACCCACATTACAGATAATATCCACTCTCACTGCAAATTTAACTCACATTACAGATAAACCCCACTCTCATTGTAGATATAACCCACGTTACAGACAAACCCCACTCTCACCGCAGATATAATCCACATTACAGACATAACCCACTCTCACTGCAAATATAACCCACATTACAGATAAACCCAACTCTCATTGCAGATATAACCCACATTACAGATAAAATCCACTCTCACTGCAGATAAAACCTACGTTACAGACAAACCCCACTCTCACCGCAGATATAATCCACTTTACAGATAAACTCCACTCTCACTGCAGATATAACCCACATCACAGATAATATCCACTCTCAGTGCAGATATAACCCACATTACAGATATAACCCACTCTCACTGCAGATCAAGCCCGCATTACAGATATACCCCACTTTCACTGCAGATATAACCCACGTTACAGATAAACCCCATTCTCATTGCAGATATAACCCACATTACAGACAAACACCACTCTCACTGCAGATATAATCCACATTACAGATAAACCCCACTCTCACTGCAGATATAACCCACATTACAGATAAAATCCACTCTCACTGCAGATATAACCCACATTACAAATATACACCACTCTCACTGCAGATATAACCCACATTACAGATAATCCCCACCCTAACTGCAGATATAATCCACATTACAGATATCGCCCTCTCTCACTGCAGATATATCCCACATTACAGATAATATCCACTCTCACTGCAGATATAACCCACATTACAGATAATATCCACTCTCACTGCAGATATAACCCACATTACAGATAATATCCACTCTCGCTGCAGATAAAACCCACATTATAGATATACCCCACCCTCACTGCAGATATAACCCACATTACAGATATATCCCACTCTCACTGCATATATAACCACATTACAGATAAACCCCATTCTCACTGCAGGTATAACCCACATTGAAGACGTACCCCATTCTCACTGTAGATAAAACCCAAATTACAGATGTACCCCACTCTCACTGCAGATATAACCCACATTACAGAAATACCCCATCCTCACTGCAGATATAACACACATTACAGATAAACCCCAATCTCACTGCAGATATACCCTACTCTCTCAGCAGATATAACCCACAATACAGATATACACCACTGTCGCTGCAGATATAACCCACATTACAGATATACCCCACTCTCACTGAAGATATATCCCACTTTCCAGATATACCCCACTCTCACTGCAGATTTCACCCACATTACTGATATACCTCACACTCACTGCAGATATAGCCCACATCACAGATATACCCCACTCTCACTGCAGATATAACCCACATTACAGATATACCCCACTCTCACTGCAGATATAGCCCACATTACAGATATACCCCCCTCTCACTTCAAATAAAACCCACATTACAGGTTTACCCCACTGTCACTGCAGATATAACCCACATTACAGATAAACCCCACTCTCACTGCAGATATAACCCACATTACAGATGAAATCCACTCTCACTGCAGATAAAACCTACGTTACAGATAAACCCCACTCTCACTGCAGATATAATCCACATTACAGATATCGCCCACTCTCACTGCAGATATAACCTACATTAGAGATAATATCCACTCTCACTGCAGCTATAACCCATATTAGAGTTAATATCCACTCTCACTGCAGATATAACCCACATTACAGATAATATCCACTCTCACTGCAGATATAACCCACATTACAGATAATATCCACTCTCACTGCGGATATAACCCACATTACAGATAATATCCACTCTCACTGCAAATGTAACTCACATTAGATAAACCCCACTCTCATTGCAGATATAACCCATGTTACAGACAAACCCCACTCTCACCGCAGATATAATCCACATTACAGACATACCCCACTCCCATTGCAAATATAACCCACATTACAGATAAAGCCCACTCTCATTGCAGATAAAACCCACATTACAGATAAACCCCACTCTCACTGCAGATATAACCCACATTACAGATAAACCCCACTCTCACTGCAGATATAACCCACATTTCAGATAATATCCACTCTCAGTGCAGATATAACCCACATTACAGATATAACCCACTCTCACAGCAGATATAGCCCACATTACAGATATACCCCACTCTCACTGCAGATATAGCCCACGTTACAGATAAACCCCACTCTCAATGCAGATCAAGCCCACATTACAGATATACCCCATTTTCACTGCAGATATAACCCACATTACAGACAAACCCCACTCTCACTGCAGATATAATCCACATTACAGATAAACCCCACTCTCACTGCAGATATAGCCCACATTACAGATGAAATCCACTCTCACTGCAGATAAAACCTACGTTACAGATAAACCCCACTCTCACTGCAGATATAACCCACATTATAGATAAACCCCTCTCTCACTGCAGATATAACCCACATTACAAATATAGAACCACTCTCAATGCAGATATAACCCACATTACAGATATCGCCCTCTCTCACTGCAGATATAATCCACATTACTTATATACCTCACACTCACTGCAGATATAACCCACATTACTTATATACCTCACACTCACTGCAGATATAGCCCACATCACAGATATACCCCACTCTCACTGCAGATATAACCCACATTACAGATATACCCCACTCTCACTGCAGATATAACCCACATTACAGATGAACCCCACTCTCACTGCAGATATAGTCCACATTACAGATATACCCCCCTCACACTGCAAATAAAACCCACATTACAGGTATACCCCACTGTCACTGCAGATATAACCCACATTACAGATAAACCCCACCCTCACTGCATATATAATCCACATTACAGATATCGCCCACTCTCACTGCAGATATAACCTACATTAGAGATAATATCCACTCTCACTGCAGCTATAACCCACATTAGAGTTAATATCCACTCTCACTGCAGATATAACCCACATTACAGATAATCCCCACCCTCACTGCAGATATAATCCACATTACAGATATTGCCAACTCTCTCTGCAGATTTAACCCACATTACAGATAATATCCACTCTCACTGCAGATATAACCCACATTACAGATAATATCCACACTCACTGCGGATATAACCCACATTACAGATAATATCCACTCTCACTGCAAATGTAACTCACATTACAGATAAACCCCACTCTCATTGCAGATATAACCCACGTTACAGACAAACCCCACTCTCACCGCAGATATAATCCACATTACAGACATACCCCACTCTCACTGCAAATATAACCCACATTACAGATAAACCCCACTCTCATTGCAGATAAAACCCACATTACAGATAAACCCCACTCTCACTGCAGAAATAACCCACATTACAGATAAACCCCACTCTCACTGCAGATATAACCCACATTTCAGATAATATCCACTCTCAGTGCAGATATAACCCACATTACAGATATAACCCACTCTCACTGCAGATATAGCCCACATTACAGATATACCCCACTCTCACTGCAGATATAGCCCACGTTACAGATAAACCCTACTCTCAAGGCAGATCAAGCCCACATTACAGATATACACCACTTTCACTGCAGATATAACCCACGTTACAGATAAACCCCATTCTCATTGCAGATATAACCCACATTACAGACAAACCCCACTCTCACTGCTGATATAATCCACATTACAGATAAACCCCACTCTCACTGCAGATATAACCCACATTACAGATAAAATCCACTCTCACTGCAGATAAAACCTACGTTACAGATAAACCCCACTCTCACTGCAGATATAACCCACATTATAGATAAACCCCACTCTCACTGCAGATATAACCCACATTACAAATATACACCACTCTCACTGCAGATATAACCCACATTACAGATAATCCCCACCCTAACTGCAGATATAATCCACATTACAGATATCGCCCTCTCTCACTGCAGATATATCCCACATTACAGATAATATCCACTCTCACTGCAGATATAACCCACATTACAGATAATATCCACTCTCACTGCAGATATAACCCACATTACAGATAATATCCACTCTCACTGCAGATATAACCCACGTTACAGATAAACCCCATTCTCATTGCAGATATAACCCACATTACAGACAAACCCCACTCTCACTGCAGATATAATCCACATTACAGATAAACCCCACTCTCACTGCAGATATAACCCACATTACAGATAAAATCCACTCTCACTGCAGATAAAACCTACGTTACAGATAAACCCCACTCTCACTGCAGATATAACCCACATTACAAATATACACCACTCTCACTGCAGATATAACCCACATTACAGATAATCCCCACCCTCACTGCAGATATAATCCACATTACAGATATCGCCCTCTCTCACTGCAGATATATCCCACATTACAGATAATATCCACTCTCACTGCAGATATAACCCACATTACAGATAATATCCACTCTCACTGCAGATATAACCCACATTACAGATAATATCCACTCTCACTGCAGATAAAACCCACATTATAGATATATCCCACTCTCACTGCAGATATAACCCACGTTACAGATATATCCCACTCTCACTGCATATATAACCACATTACAGATAAACCCCATTCTCACTGCAGGTATAACCCACATTGAAGACGTACCCCATTCTCACTAGATAAAACCCAAATTACAGATGTACCCCACTCTCACTGCAGATATAACCCACATTACAGAAATACCCCACCCTCACTGCAGATATAACACACATTAGAGATAAACCCCACTCTCACTGCAGATATACCCCACTCTCTCAGCAGATATAACCCACAAGACAGATATACACCACTCTCGCTGCAGATATAACCCACATTACAGATATACCCCACTCTCACTGAAGATATATCCCACTTTCCAGATATACCCCACTCTCACTGCAGATATAACCCACATTACTGATATACCTCACACTCACTGCAGATATAGCCCACATCACAGATATACCCCACTCTCACTGCAGATATAACCCCCATTACAGATATACCCCACACTCACTGCAGATATAACCCACATTACAGATGAACCCCACTCTCACTGCAGATATAGCCCACATTACAGATATACCCCCCTCACACTGCAAATAAAACCCACATTACAGGTATACCCCACTGTCACTGCAGATATAACCCACATTACAGATAAACCCCACCCTCACTGCATATATAATCCACATTACAGACAAACCCCACTCTCACTGCAGATATAACCCACATTACAGATATACTCCACTCTCACTGCATATATAACCCACATTACAGACAAACCCCACTCTCACTGCATATATAACCACATTACAGATAAACCCCATTCTCACTGCAGGTATAACCCACATTGAAGACGTACCCCATTCTCACTGTAGATAAAACCCAAATTACAGATGTACCCCACTCTCACTGCAGATATAACCCACATTACAGAAATACCCCACTCTCACTGCAGATATAACACACATTACAGATATATCCCACTCTCACTGCATATATAACCCACATTACAGATAGACCCCATTCTCACTGCAGATAAAACCCACATGACAGATGTACACCACTCTCAGTGCAGATATACCCCACTCTCTCAGCAGATATAACCCACAGTACAGATATACACCTCTCTCGCTGCAGATATAACCCACATTACAAATATACCCCACTCTCACTGAAGATATAACCCACTTTCCAGATATCGCCCACTCTCACTGCAGATATAACCCACATTACTGATATACCTCACACTCACTGCAGATATAGCCCACATCACAGATATACCCCACTCTCACTGCAGATATAACCCACATTACAGATAAACTCCACTCTCACTGCAGATAAAACCCACATTACAGATAAACCCCACTCTCACTGCAGATATAATCCACATTACAGATAAACCCCACTCTCACTGCAGATATAACCCACATTACAGATAATATCCACTCTCAGTGCAGATATAACCCACATTACACATATAACCCACTCTCACTGCAGATATAGCCCACATTACAGATATACCCCACTCTCACTGCAGATATAGCCACCGTTACAGATAAACCCCACTCTCAATGCAGATCAAGCCCACATTACAGATATACCCCACTTTCACTGCAGATATAACCCACGTTACAGATAAACCACATTCTCATTGCAGATATAACCCACATTACAGACAAACCCCACTCTCACTGCAGATATAATCCACATTACAGATAAACCCCACTCTCACTGCAGATATAACCCACATTACAGATAAAATCCACTCTCACTGCAGATAAAACCTACGTTGCAGATAAACCCCTCTCTCAATGCAGATCAAGCCCACATTACAGATATACCCCACTTTCACTGCAGATATAACCCACATTACAGATAAACCACATTCTCATTGCAGATATAACCCACATTACAGACAAACCCCACTCTCACTGCAGATATAACCCACATTATAGATAAACCCCACTCTCACTGCAGATATAACCCACATTACAGATAATCCCCACCCTCACTGCAGATATAATCCACATTACAGAAACCGCCCTCTCTCACTGCAGATATATCCCACATTACAGATAATATCCACTCTCACTGCAGATATAACCCACATTACAGATAATATCCACTCTCACTGCAGATATAACCCACATTACAGATAATATCCACTCTCACTGCAGATATAACCCACATTACAGATAATATCCACTCTCACTGCAGATATAACCCACATTACAGATAATATCCACTCTCACTGCAGATATAACCCACATTACAGAAACATCCCACTCTCACTGCATATATAACCACATTACAGATAAACCCCATTCTCACTGCAGGTATAACCCACATTGAAGACGTACCCCATTCTCACTGTAGATAAAACCCAAATTACAGATGTACCCCACTCTCACTGCAGACATAACCCACATTACAGAAATACCCCACCCTCACTGCAGATATAACACACATTAGAGATAAACCCCACTCTCACTGCAGATATACCCCACTCTCTCAGCAGATATAACCCACAATACAGATATACACCACTCTCGCTGCAGATATAACCCACATTACAGATATACCCCACTCTCACTGAAGATATATCCCACTTTCCAGATATACCCCACTCTCACTGCAGATATAACCCACATTACTGATATACCTCACACTCACTGCAGATATAGCCCACATCACAGATATACCCCACTCTCACTGCAGATATAACCCACATTACAGATATACCCCACTCTCACTGCAGATATAACCCACATTACAGATGAACCCCACTCTCACTGCAGATATAGCCCACATTACAGATATACCCCCCTCACACTGCAAATAAAACCCACATTACAGGTATACCCCACTGTCACTGCAGATATAACCCACATTACAGATAAACCCCACCCTCACTGCATATATAATCCACATTACAGATATCGCCCACTCTCACTGCAGATATAACCTACATTAGAGATAATATCCACTCTCACTGCAGCTATAACCCACATTAGAGTTAATATCCACTCTCACTGCAGATATAACCCACATTACAGATAATCCCCACCCTCACTGCGGATATAACCCACATTACAGATAATATCCACTCTCACTGCAAATGTAACTCACATTACAGATAAACCCCACTCTCATTGCAGATATAACCCACGTTACAGACAAACCCCACTCTCACCGCAGATATAATCCACATTACACACATACCCCACTCTCACTGCAAATATAACCCACATTACAGATAAACCCCACTCTCATTGCAGATATAACCCACATTACAGATAAACCCCACTCTCACTGCAGAAATAACCCACATTACAGATAAACCCCACTCTCACTGCAGATATAACCCACATTTCAGATAATATCCACTCTCAGTGCAGATATAACCCACATTACAGATATAACCCACTCTCACTGCAGATATAGCCCACATTACAGATATACCCCACTCTCACTGGAGATATAGCCCACGTTACAGATAAACCCTACTCTCAAGGCAGATCAAGCCCACATTACAGATATACACCACTTTCACTGCAGATATAACCCACATTACAGATATACCCCATTCTCATTGCAGATATAACCCACATTACAGACAAACCCCACTCTCACTGCTGATATAATCCACATTACAGATAAACCCCACTCTCACTGCAGATATAACCCACATTACAGATAAAATCCACTCTCACTGCAGATAAAACCTACGTTACAGATAAACCCCACTCTCACTGCAGATATAACCCATATTATAGATAAACCCCACTCTCACTGCAGATATAACCCACATTACAAATATACACCACTCTCACTGCAGATATAACCCACATTACAGATAATCCCCACCCTCACTGCAGATATAATCCACATTACAGATATCGCCCTCTCTCACTGCAGATATATCCCACATTACAGATAATATCCACTCTCACTGCAGATATAACCCACATTACAGATAATATCCACTCTCACTGCAGATATAACCCACATTACAGATAATATCCACTCTCACTGCAGATATAACCCACGTTACAGATAAACCCCATTCTCATTGCAGATATAACCCACATTACAGACAAACCCCACTCTCAGTGCAGATATAATCCACATTACAGATAAACCCCACTCTCACTGCAGATATAACCCACATTACAGATAAAATCCACTCTCACTGCAGATAAAACCTACGTTACAGATAAACCCCACTCTCACTGCAGATATAACCCACATTACAAATATACACCACTCTCACTGCAGATATAACCCACATTACAGATAATCCCCACCCTCACTGCAGATATAATCCACATTACAGATATCGCCCTCTCTCACTGCAGATATATCCCACATTACAGATAATATCCACTCTCACTGCAGATATAACCCACATTACAGATAATATCCACTCTCACTGCAGATATAACCCACATTACAGATAATATCCACTCTCACTGCAGATAAAACCCACATTATAGATATATCCCACTCTCACTGCATATATAACCACATTACAGATAAACCCCATTCTCACTGCAGGTATAACCCACATTGAAGACGTACCCCATTCTCACTGTAGATAAAACCCAAATTACAGATGTACCCCACTCTCACTGCAGATATAACCCACATTACAGAAATACCCCACCCTCACTGCAGATATAACACACATTAGAGATAAACCCCACTCTCACTGCAGATATACCCCACTCTCTCAGCAGATATAACCCACAATACAGATATACACCACTCTCGCTGCAGATATAACCCACATTACAGATATACCCCACTCTCACTGAAGATATATCCCACTTTCCAGATATACCCCACTCTCACTGCAGATATAACCCACATTACAGATATACCCCACACTCACTGCAGATATAACCCACATTACAGATGAACCCCACTCTCACTGCAGATATAGCCCACATTACAGATATACCCCCCCTCACTGCAAATAAAACCCACATTACAGGTATACCCCACTGTCACTGCAGATATAACCCACATTACAGATAAACCCCACCCTCACTGCATATATAATCCACATTACAGATATCGCCAACTCTCACTGCAGATATAACCTACATTAGAGATAATATCCACTCTCACTGCAGATATAACCCACGTCACAGATATACCCCACTCTCACTGCATATATAACCACATTACAGATAAACCCCATTCTCACTGCAGGTATAACCCACATTGAAGACGTACCCCTTTCTCACTGTAGATAAAACCCAAATTACAGATGTACCCCACTCTCACTGCAGATATAACCCACATTACAGAAATACCCCACTCTCACTGCAGATATAACACACATTACAGATATATCCCACTCTCACTGCATATATAACCCACATTACAGATAGACCCCATTCTCACTGCAGATAAAACCCACATGACAGATGTACACCACTCTCAGTGCAGATATACCCCACTCTCTCAGCAGATATAACCCACAGTACAGATATACACCTCTCTCGCTGCAGATATAACCCACATTACAAATATACCCCACTCTCACTGAAGATATAACCCACTTTCCAGATATCGCCCACTCTCACTGCAGATATAACCCACATTACTGATATACCTCACACTCACTGCAGATATAGCCCACATCACAGATATACCCCACTCTCACTGCAGATATAACCCACATTACAGATAAACTCCACTCTCACTGCAGATAAAACCCACATTACAGATAAACCCCACTCTCACTGCAGATATAATCCACATTACAGATAAACCCCACTCTCACTGCAGATATAACCCACATTACAGATAATATCCACTCTCAGTGCAGATATAACCCACATTACAGATATAACCCACTCTCACTGCAGATATAGCCCACATTACAGATATACCCCACTCTCACTGCAGATATAGCCCACGTTACAGATAAACCCCACTCTCAATGCAGATCAAGCCCACATTACAGATATACCCCACTTTCACTGCAGATATAACCCACGTTACAGATAAACCACATTCTCATTGCAGATATAACCCACATTACAGACAAACCCCACTCTCACTGCAGATATAATCCACATTGCAGATAAACCCCACTCTCACTGCAGATATAACCCACATTACAGATAAAATCCACTCTCACTGCAGATAAAACCTACGTTACAGATAAACCCCACTCTCACTGCAGATATAACCCACATTATAGATAAACCCCACTCTCACTGCAGATATAACCCACATTACAGATAATCCCCACCCTCACTGCAGATATAATCCACATTACAGAAACCGCCCTCTCTCACTGCAGATATATCCCACATTACAGATAATATCCACTCTCACTGCAGATATAACCCACATTACAGATAATATCCACTCTCACTGCAGATATAACCCACATTACAGATAATATCTACTCTCACTGCAGATATAACCCACATTACAGATAATATCCACTCTCACTGCAGATATAACCCACATTACAGAAACATCCCACTCTCACTGCATATATAACCACATTACAGATAAACCCCATTCTCACTGCAGGTATAACCCACATTGAAGACGTACCCCATTCTCACTGTAGATAAAACCCAACTTACAGATGTACCCCACTCTCACTGCAGATATAACCCACATTACAGTACCACAACCCCGAACCGCCCGTTTCTACCTCCTGCCCAAAATCCACAAACCTGACTGCCCCGGACGACCCATCGTCTCAGCCTGCTCCTGCCCCACCGAACTCATCTCCTCCTACCTCGACACGGTCCTGTCCCCATTAGTCCAAGAACTCCCCACCTACGTCCGTGACACCACCCACGCCCTCCACCTCCTCCAGGATTTCCGCTTCCCCGGTCCCCAACGCCTCATCTTCACCATGGACATCCAGTCCCTGTACACCTCCATCCCCCATCACGAAGGACTCAAAGCACTCCGCTTCTTCCTTTCCCGCCGTACCACCCAGTACCCTTCCACTGACACCCTCCTTTGACTGACTGAACTGGTCCTCACCCTGAACAACTTCTCTTTCCAATCCTCCCACTTCCTCCAAACCAAAGGAGTAGCCATGGGCACCCGCATGGGCCCCAGCTATGCCTGCCTCTTCGTAGGGTATGTGGAACAATCCATCTTCCGCAACTACACTGGCCCCACCCCCCATCTTTTCCTCCGCTACATTGATGACTGTATTGGCGCTACCTCGTGCTCCCACGAGGAGGTTGAACAGTTCATCCACTACACTAACACCTTCCACCCCGACCTCAAATTCACCTGGACAGTCTCGGACTCCTCCCTCCCCTTCCTAGACCTTTCTGTTTCTATCTCAGACGACCGAATCAACACGGACATCTACTACAAACCGACCGACTCCCACAGCTACCTGGACTACACCTCCTCCCACCCTGCCCCCTGTAAAAACGCCATCCCATTCTCCCAATTCCTTTGTCTCCGCCGCATCTGCTCCCAGGAGGACCAGTTCAAAATACGCACAACACAGATGGCCTCCTTCTTCAAGGACCGCAATTCCCCCCCCGACGTGATCGACGATGCCCTCCACCGCATCTCCTCCACTTCCCGCTCCTCCGCCCTTGAGCCCCGCCCCTCCAACCGCCACCAGGACAGAACCCCACTGGTCCTCACCTACCACCCCACCAATCTCCATGTACAGCGCATCATCCGCCGTCACTTCCGCCACCTCCAAACGGACCCCACCACCAAGGATATATTTCCCTCCCCTCCTCTATCAGCTTTCCGTAGAGACCACTCCCTCCGCGACTCCCTTGTCAGATCCATACCCCCCACCAACCCAACCTCCACTCCCGGCACCTTCCCTTGCAACCGCAGGAGGTGCAACACTTGCGCCCACACCTCCCCCCTCACTTCTCTCCAAGGCCCCAAAGGAAACTTCCATATCCGCCACAGATTCACCTGCACCTCCACCCACATTATCTACTGCATCCGCTGCAGCCGGTGTGGCCTCCTCTATATTGGCGAGACAGGCCGCCTACTTGCGGAGCGATTCAGAGAGCACCTCTGGGCCACCCGGACGAACCAACCCAATCACCCTGTAGCACAGCATTTCAACTCCCCCTCCCACTCCACCGAGGATATGCAGGTCATTGGACTCATCCACCGCCAAACCACAACAACCCGACGGTCGGAGGAGGAGCGTCTTATCTTCCGACTGGGAACCCTCCAACCACAGGGGATGAACTTGGACTTCACCAGTTTCTTCATCCCCCCTCCCCCCACCTTGTCTCAGCCGAATCCCTCCAGCCCGGCACCGCCTTCCTGACCTGCAGTCTTCTTCTTGACCTCTCCGCCTCCACCCTACTCCGACCTATCACCTTCACCTTGACCTCTTTCCACCTATCACATTTCCAACGCCCCTCCTCCAAGTCCCTCCTCCCTACCTTTTATCTTCTCCTGCTGAACACTCTCTGCTCATTCCTGAAGAAGGGCATGTGCCCGAAACATCGAATCTTCTGTTCCCTAGATGCTGCCTGACCTGCTGTGCTGTTCCAGCAATAAAGTTTCAGCTTTGATCTCCAGCGTCTGCAGACCTCACTTTCTCCCCACAGAAATACCCCACCCTCACTGCAGATATAACACGCATTAGAGATAAACCCCACTCTCACTGCAGATATACCCCACTCTCTCAGCAGATATAACCCACAATACAGATATACACCACTCTCGCTGCAGATATAACCCACATTACAGATATACCCCACTCTCACTGAAGATATATCCCACTTTCCAGATATACCCCACTCTCACTGCAGATATAACCCACATTACTGATATACCTCACACTCACTGCAGATATAGCCCACATCACAGATATACCCCACTCTCACTGCAGATATAACCCACATTACAGATATACCCCACTCTCACTGCAGATATAACCCACATTACAGATGAACCCCACTCTCACTGCAGATATAGCCCACATTACAGATATACCCCCCTCACACTGCAAATAAAACCCACATTACAGGTATACCCCACTGTCACTGCAGATATAACCCACATTACAGATAAACCCCACCCTCACTGCATATATAATCCACATTACAGATATCGCACACTCTCACTGCAGATATAACCTACATTAGAGATAATATCCACTCTCACTGCAGCTATAACCCATATTAGAGTTAATATCCACTCTCACTGCAGATATAACCCACATTACAGATAATCCCCACCCTCACTGCAGATATAATCCACATTACAGATATTGCCCACTCTCTCTGCAGATTTAACCCACATTACAGATAATATCCACTCTCACTGCAGATATAACCCACATTACAGATAATATCCACTCTCACTGCGGATATAACCCACATTACAGATAATATCCACTCTCACTGCAAATGTAACTCACATTACAGATAAACCCCACTCTCATTGCAGATATAACCCACGTTACAGACAAACCCCACTCTCACCGCAGATATAATCCACATTACAGACATACCCCACTCTCACTGCAAATATAACCCACATTACAAATATACCCCGTCTCATTGCAGATAAAACCCACATTACAGATAAACCCCACTCTCACTGCAGAAATAACCCACATTACAGATAAACCCCACTCTCACTGCAGATATAACCCACATTTCAGATAATATCCACTCTCAGTGCAGATATAACCCACATTACAGATATAACCCACTCTCACTGCAGATATAGCCCACATTACAGATATACCCCACTCTCACTGCAGATATAGCCCACGTTACAGATATAACCCACTCTCACTGCAGATATAGCCCACATTACAGATATACACCACTTTCACTGCAGATATAACACACGTTACAGATAAACCTCATTCTCATTGCAGATATAACCCACATTACAGACAAACCCCACTCTCACTGCAGATAAAACCTACGTTACAGATAAACCCCACTCTCACTGCAGATATAACCCACATTACAGATAAAATCCACTCTCACTGCAGATAAAACCTACGTTACAGATAAACTCCACTCTCACTGCAGATATAACCCACATTATAGATAAACCCTACTCTCACTGCAGATATAACCCACATTACAAATATACACCACTCTCACTGCAGATATAACCCACATTACAGATAATCCCCACCCTCACTGCAGATATAATCCACATTACAGATATCGCCCTCTCTCACTGCAGATATATCCCACATTACAGATAATATCCACTCTCACTGCAGATATAACCCACATTACAGATAATATCCACTCTCACTGCAGATATAACCCACATTACAGATAATATCCACTCTCACTGCAGATATAACCCACATTACAAATATACACCACTCTCACTGCAGATATAACCCACATTACAGATAATCCCCACCCTCACTGCAGATATAATCCACATTACAGATATCGCCCTCTCTCACTGCAGATATAACCCACATTACAGATAATATCCACTCTCACTGCAGATATAACCCACATTACAGATAATATCCACTCTCACTGCAGATAAAACCCACATTATAGATATACCCTACTCTCACTGCAGATATAACCCACGTTACAGATATATCCCACTCTCACTGCATATATAACCACATTACAGATAAACCCCATTCTCACTGCAGGTATAACCCACATTGAAGACGTACCCCATTCTCACTGTAGATAAAACCCAAATTACAGATGTACCCCACTCTCACTGCAGATATAACCCACATTACAGAAATACCCCACCCTCACTGCAGATATAACACACATTAGAGATAAACCCCACTCTCACTGCAGATATACCCCACTCTCTCAGCAGATATAACCCACAATACAGATATACACCACTCTCGCTGCAGATATAACCCACATTACAGATATACCCCACTCTCACTGAAGATATATCCCACTTTCCAGATATACCCCACTCTCACTGCAGATATAACCCACATTACTGATATACCTCACACTCACTGCAGATATAGCCCACATCACAGATATACCCCACTCTCACTGCAGATATAACCCCCATTACAGATATACCCCACTGTCACTGCAGATATAACCCACATTACAGATAAACCCCACCCTCACTGCATATATAATCCACATTACAGATATCGCCCACTCTCACTGCAGATATAACCTACATTAGAGATAATATCCACTCTCACTGCAGATATAACCCACGTTACAGATATACCCCACTCTCACTGCATATATAACCACATTACAGATAAACCCCATTCTCACTGCAGGTATAACCCACATTGAAGACGTACCCCATTCTCACTGTAGATAAAACCCAAATTACAGATGTACCCCACTCTCCCTGTAGATATAACCCAAATTACAGATGTACCCCACTCTCACTGCAGATATAACACACATTACAGATATATCCCACTCTCACTGCATATATAACCCACATTACAGATCGACCCCATTCTCACTGCAGATAAAACCCACATTACAGATGTACACCACTCTCACTGCAGATATACCCCACTCTCTCAGCAGATATAACCCACAATACAGATATACACCACTCTCGCTGCAGATATAACCCACATTACAAATATACCCCACTCTCACTGAAGATATAACCCACTTTCCAGATATCGCCCACTCTCACTGCAGATATAACCCACATTACTGATATACCTCACACTCACTGCAGATATAGCCCACATCACAGATATACCCCACTCTCACTGCAGATATAACCCACATTACAGATATACCGCACTCTCTCTGCAGATATAACCCACATTACAGATATACCCCACTCTCACTGAAGATATATCCCACTTTCCAGATATACCCCACTCTCACTGCAGATATAACCCACATTACTGATATACCTCACACTCACTGCAGATATAGCCCACATCACAGATATACCCCACTCTCACTGCAGATATAACCCCCATTACAGATATACCCCACTGTCACTGCAGATATAACCCACATTACAGATAAACCCCACCCTCACTGCATATATAATCCACATTACAGATATCGCCCACTCTCACTGCAGATATAACCTACATTAGAGATAATATCCACTCTCACTGCAGATATAACCCACGTTACAGATATACCCCACTCTCACTGCATATATAACCACATTACAGATAAACCCCATTCTCACTGCAGGTATAACCCACATTGAAGACGTACCCCATTCTCACTGTAGATAAAACCCAAATTACAGATGTACCCCACTCTCACTGCAGATATAACCCAAATTACAGATGTACCCCACTCTCACTGCAGATATAACACACATTACAGATATATCCCACTCTCACTGCATATATAACCCACATTACAGATCGACCCCATTCTCACTGCAGATAAAACCCACATTACAGATGTACACCACTCTCACTGCAGATATACCCCACTCTCTCAGCAGATATAACCCACAATACAGATATACACCACTCTCGCTGCAGATATAACCCACATTACAAATATACCCCACTCTCACTGAAGATATAACCCACTTTCCAGATATCGCCCACTCTCACTGCAGATATAACCCACATTACTGATATACCTCACGCTCACTGCAGATATAGCCCACATCACAGATATACCCCACTCTCACTGCAGATATAACCCACATTACAGATATACCGCACTCTCTCTGCAGATATAACCCACATTACAGATATACCCCACTCTCACTGCATATATAACCACATTACAGATAAACCCCATTCTCACTGCAGGTATAACCCACATTGAAGACGTACCCCATTCTCACTGTAGATAAAACCCAAATTACAGATGTACCCCACTCTCACTGCAGATATAACCCAAATTACAGATGTACCCCACTCTCACTGCAGATATAACACACATTACAGATATATCCCACTCTCACTGCATATATAACCCACATTACAGATCGACCCCATTCTCACTGCAGATAAAACCCACATTACAGATGTACACCACTCTCAGTGCCGATATACCCCACTCTCTCAGCAGATATAACCCACAATACAGATATACACCACTCTCGCTGCAGATATAACCCACATTACAAATATACCCCACTCTCACTGAAGATATAACCCACTTTCCAGATATCGCCCACTCTCACTGCAGATATAACCCACATTACTGATATACCTCACACTCACTGCAGATATAGCCCACATCACAGATATACCCCACTCTCACTGCAGATATAACCCACATTACAGATATACCGCACTCTCTCTGCAGATATAACCCACATTACAGATAAACCCACTCTCACTGCAGATAAAACCCACATTACAGGTATACCCCACTCTCACTGCAGATATAACCCACATTACAGTTAAACCCCACCCTCACTGCAGATATAATCCACATTACACATATCGCCCACTCTCACTGCAGCTATAACCAACATTAGAGATAATATCCACTCTCACTGCAGAAATAACCCACATTACAGATAATCCCCACTCTCACTGCAGATACAGCCCACATTACAGATATACCCCACTCTCACTGCAGATATAACCCACATTACAGATACACCCCATTCTCACTGCAGATATACCCTACTCTCAGTGCAGATATAACTGACTTTTCAGACATAGTCCATGCTCACTACAGATATAACCAATATTACAGACATACCCCAAGCATATTACTGATATGCCCACCCACAGGCCCGGGGAAGTATTGCCCATATATGTGCTACTTTAACGGTGTTGGCACTCCCAGTCGTAATATCAGATCCGGTCATCATGCTATCAAACCCAATCATGCTTCTTCAGCTTCTGTCGTGTCTCGGGGGAACCTGATTAGTCCACCTCCTTTAAAGACCAGAACACTGAAGCCAACTGGGAGACCCCTACTGCAGTTATCTTGAGACCATCTTTAGCTTGCCACCTTCAGGTCGCTCTAAGACCTTGCTCCAGGCTAACTCTGCCACCAGTCATCACCAGTGGTCCCCGAACAGGGGAATGTGCTCAATTTACTGCGAGTGAACGGAAATATGCTTCACAATGAAATTGCAATGGGATTGTTTTTATTCATGCATGGGATGTGGGCTTTATCGACTAGGCTGTAGTACTATTATGGAGGGAGTCACAGGACTTTCACCCAGCGACAGTGAAGGAACAGTGATATAATTCCAAGTCCGAACAGTGAGTGGCTTGCAGTTGGTGGTACTCTCTCGTATCTGCTGTCCTTGTCCTTCTGCACGGTCGTGGGTTTGGAAGGTGCTGTTAAAATCAGATAACCTAAAACTTCAGTTGTGTTGAAGTTGTCAGTCATTTCCCCCGGCAGACTAGCAAACCCAATGGTAGGATTGCCAGAATTGGAGTTCTGGTAAATCTGGATTAGCAAAACCTGCGTAATCTTGTCTTGTGACCACGTCGATCGCTTGGAGCGGAGAAGTGCGAACTGCACAAAATCGTGGCTGTTCAACATTGAGATCTCTGAAAGCCTGCTAGTACCTCAAATGAATGAGAATATGAAAAGTGCTGTCAAAAGTGAGATGGGAACAAGCAAATGGAAACTGGTGGAGGGAAGTGAAAAGCAACGTCATTAAGGAGTTGGCGGGTCACCATTGAGCGTGCCGATCATTCCAAAGCACAGGGCAAAAGTCTTGGAAAAGTTGGATAAGCAGGTGCCCGCTCCTGCAGGGTAAAGGCTGGGAATGGATGCCAATGCTATAGGAGCTCTGCCAATGTGGCTCAAAGCAGCTCGAGCAGAGGGGGTTTCCACCTCTGGTCCAATCCTGCAGGGAGGGGCAGTCACCCTGACAAAGAGGCTGCTGCACACAGAGTTCACTGGCAGCGATAGATGACTATACTGATTCAAGGCAAGGCACTGTCTCCAACCTGAGATTGGTGAGGGGGTGGCACTTATGACAGCAATGATGGATGATGGGCAAGACTATCCTGTGGCTGATGTCCTGAAAGTGTACACACAAGGGATATCTTTAATGACGATGAAATCAGACCCAGATCGCTCTTTCATATTTAAAGATGAAATGTGTCATGGCAGGCAGTGAAGTGAAGGATCAATGTACTGCTGTGGCCTGGGCCAATGCCAACACAGATGGCACTGAAAAGCTGCCGCGTCTTGGTGATGGGAAAGTCCAAGAGGTCACGTTGCTTTGTCAACACCGACCACCCACCCAGCGAGTGGCCAACAGAAACTACCCCGAACACCTTCCAGAGGGAAAGAGGACACATTGGTGGAAGAAATGGAAGATCAACATCAGGATGCCCCCCCCCTCCCCCCCACCCAACCCTGAGTGTTCAGAAACCACCCCCCCCTCCCCCATCGCAGCTGAGGTTCAACCACATAGTTCTCCGAGACTTGTGTGCTGAGACCGAGCCACGGGCCAGACATACCAAAAAGAAAATCTTCACAGTTTCCTCGACGTCAGAAAACCAAAGGAGGGGCCACGGAGGGGGTGGGTGAGGGGGAAGGACTGCGAAAGCGGGTCTTGGCAGAGTTAATCTGGGCGAACTGCCTCAGGGTTCTGTACAAGAGTTCAACATGTAGCTGAACCCCTGCACTGAGCCTGTTGCGTAACACCGTATCCTCCAGCCAAGTCCGGGAGGATAAGCAGCTGAGATAAGTTGGCTGGAGCAGTCTGCAAGGGGCCACTGCAGATGTCTTCCAAAAGCTTCAGAAACATCACACTTCCCAATTGCTTTGTCAGTGTAATTCCGCCACGATGTCCAGGGTGATACTTGGCACATCAGTTCTGATCACATTTCCTGATTTAAGGCATCATCCATCCCCTTGATCTGGTGAACAAGAGGGGTGAACGTTCTCCCCTCTCCTTATTGTCAGCAATGATCTCCCTGTGTAACTTGAGGTCAAAGTTATAAACAAGGAGAGGGTAAATCGTGAAATGGTGAACATTCCAACTGTCCGATATGCCCTGGATGAAGGAAGCGACAGTGCGATTCTGATGTTCACGGTTGTTTGATAGTCTCCATTTCAGTCACAGTGTGCTTGGACCCAGCACAGAACCATTAACTAATGAAGGGGGCTGCTGGAGCAGAGTGAATCGCGCTAAAGGAAATTGTTACGTTCACACAGTGCATCTCACACTCACTGTGGTCAGCTGGCTGGGGGTGGTCATACCAGACAAAATCCAATTTTACCCTAAAACTAACCCCGTGCTGTTTGATGGGGACAGTGTAGAGGGAGCTTTACACTGTATCTAACCCCGTGCTGTCCCTGTCCTGGGAATGTTTGATGGGGACAGTGTAGAGAGAGCTTTACTCTGTATCTAACCCCGTGCTGTCCCTGTCCTGGGAGTATTTGATGGGGACAGTGTAGAGAGAGCTTTACTCTGTATCTAACCCCGTGCTGTCCCTGTCCTGGGAGTGTTTGATGAGGACAGTGTAGAGAGAGCTTTACTCTGTATCTAACCCCATGCTGTCCCTGTCCTGGGAGTGTTTGATGGGGACAGTGTAGAGAGAGCTTTACTCTGTATCTAACCCCATGCTGTCCCTGTCCTGGGAGTGTTTGATGAGGACAGTGTAGAGAGAGCTTTACTCTGTATCTAACCCCGTGCTGTCCCTGTCCTGGGAGTGTTTGATAGGGACAGTGTAGAGAGAGCTTTACTCTGTATCTAATCCCGTGCTGTCCCTGTCCTGGGAGTGTTTGATGGGGACAGTGTAGACTGAGTTTTCCGCTGTATCTAACCCTGTGCTGTCCCTGTCCTGGGAGTGTTTGATGGGGACAGTGTAGAGGGAGCTTTACTCTGTGTCTAACCCTGTGCTGTCCCTGTCCTGGGAGTATTTGATGGGGACAGTGTAGAGAGAGCTTTACTCTGTATCTAACCCCGTGCTGTCCCTGTCCTGGGAGTGTTTGAAGAGGACAGTGTAGAGAGAGCTTTACTCTGTATCTAACCCCATGCTGTCCCTGTCCTGGGAGTGTTTGATGGGGACAGTGTAGAGGCAGCTTTACTCTGTATCTAACCCTGTGCTGTCCCTGTCCTGCGAGTGTTTGATGGGGACAGTGTAGACTGAGTTTTCCGCTGTATCTAACCCTGTGCTGTCCCTGTCCTGAGAGTGTTTGATAGGGACAGAGTAGAGGGAGCTTTACTCTGTGTCTAACCCCGTGCTGTCCCTGTCCTGGGAGTGTTTGATGGGGACAGTGTAGAGGGAGCTTTACTCTGTGTCTAACCCTGTGCTGTCCCTGTCCTGGGAGTGTTTGATGGGGACAGTGAGGAGGTAGTTTTACTGAATAACACGTGTATGGTGTCTGATGTGAGAGTTTAACAGTGTAAAGATCTCCACAGTGCAGCCAACATGCTGTGTAAGGGTTAGTTTGTTTTCAGTCACTCATGTTGTGCTAATGAGGCTATATATACCCTGGCGCGGTTCCTCTCTGCAGCTGTAAGTTTTCCTGTGAGGGAGGATTTTGTTGCACCTTGATGTTGTCTCTCTGCCTCTGTATTTATTGTGCAGAAGCTGGCTGATATTTTGTGTTTATTTCTTGCCTGATTACGTTTCTGGACAATTGGAGGGATTGCCTTGCCTCCCAGTTCCTGTGCAAAGTCACACTTCACGCCCCCCCTCACTCTGTTCCGAGGTTTCATATTTTTGCTGCTCCTCCCCATGTCTTAAATGCTCGATGGCTTCCCCAGGCCCCACATCTCTTGAAAACGTGTTGCGTTTCTAGCTTAAAGCAGAAGGGCAAAAAAAAAATGGCCGCTCCCTATCTCCGTTTCAAAATAAAGACGGCTTTTACTGCTTGATTCCCATTAGTAATGAGAAACTGTCCTGCTTCCCCAGAACCAATACATTTTCTCTGCCTGAGTACGGACACGTGCAGCTCTCCTGACTCCTGCCTTGAGTTAATGTTGTTTGAGCACGGTTCCTGGAGGTGTCATTGCTGGGACCTCCTGTTCACAACGTGGTCGAACATCCTTCTTTCGGGCAGAGGGATTGAAAGAAAAGTGCAGTAGCAACTCTTGTTAATTGGGTTATGTCAATGAGTGTTCCCCCCACCCCTCAACCCTCCCCCCCCCCCCAACAGATGTTTCGCTTGCAACAGGTCATTGCAGATTAGTGTTACACTCCTGGAGATAACAAGGTCACCCTGGAGGTCGGGTCGGACCCCTTGTTGACACCGTACGTCTGAAACACCACATCCCTCACTGCTATGAGCGCCGGATAAATGTGTTGCATCAAACACATCCTGAAGTGGTTTTGAAAGGCTTCTGCGTCAGTGACCCTTCTGTGGCCTATTATTGTGGTGCATTGGCACCGAAGGGTTCCTTGTGCCAACTACTCAATGCAAGAGCTGACAGGGCACGGTAATCATTGGGAGGCTGGACGCACACACTGCCGCTCTGTAAACCTTCCCCTTCCTGCTCTCGCTCTGTTTTGACCACACTGTTGTTAAACAGTACCCAACCACTTGGTTTCTCCTCTCTGACCCTGTCTGCATTATAAACTGCTGACAAAGTCACTGCCTGGGCGGTGGCTCCGTTTCTGAAAGCTCACAAGTGCGATTTGAAATCAGTCGGTAGTGAGCTAAGCTCAAATGGGTGACTGTGATCAATCAGAATTACCCCAGGGGACAAGTGCAGAGTCAGCCTGCGCCCATTCCAGCGCCCACCTCTCCCACTTGCCTGGGCACTCGCCGATGATGCGCGCCAGGCGTCAGCTTGTTTCCATTCCCGTTGGGATGAATCCCGCAGTCGAGTGGACACCAGTTTCAACAGCCAGCTGTGTCTCCCCCCCCCCCCCCCCCATCTGACTGGGACCAGGTTTGGAATGATGCTCAGTCCTTGTAAAACTGCAGGTGATTTGACAGTGCCTTCGAGAACAGGAGATGGGGAAATCTGCAAGAAAATTCTGAGGCAGAGGCTGTGTCCCTATGTGTGGGACAGAATGTTGAGTTTGAAGTCTCCCCTACCCCCTGGGTGGGGTGGGGGATGTTATAACGCTGTTTAATACTCACTGTGAATGTATAACTGTTGCATATCATTGCCTGTGGAATGTTGGTTATGCATCACTGGATCTTCACCACTGGTTATTTAGTATTTAATCTATCAGTGGAAAATATATCAATGGTTATATGCTACTGGTTACATAGTAGGGGAGGAGATGGCCTAGCAGTATTAATGCTGGACTGTTAATCCAGAGATCCAGATAACACTCTGGGTTCGAATCCTGTCATGACAGATATTGGAACTTAAGTTCAACAAAAGAAAAATCTGAAATTAGAAGTCTACAACCGTCTGTGCGGAGTTTGCACATTCTCCCCGTGTCTGCGTGGGTTTCCTCTGGGTGCTCCGGCTTCCTCCCACAGTCCAAAGATGTGCAGGTTAGGCGAATTGCCCGTAGTGATAGGTGCATTAGTCAGGGATAAATGGGTCTGGGTGGGTTACTCTTTGGAGGGTCGGTGTGGACTTGTTGGGCCGAAGGGCCTGTTTCCACATTGTAGGGAAGCTAATCTAGTCCAATGATGACCATAAATTCCATCGATGATTGCCAGGAAAATCCTGTATGGTTCACTAATGTCCTTTAGGGAAGGAAACTGCCAGCCTTACCTGGGGTCTGGCCTACATGTGACTCCAGACCCACAGCAACGTGGTTGACTTTTTTCTGCCCTCTAGGGCAATTAAGGATGGGCACGAAATGCAGGTTGGTGTTTGAATAGCTTTATGGAGGAATGATCGTCTCATTGAGTAAGATCAGGGAGTGGAGACTTGTATCTATATACTCTTGGGGTGGCAGGACTGATGTATGAAGAGAGACGTATGGATCAATTAGAACTATATTAATTGGAGTTTAGAAGAATGAAGAGGGATCTCATAGAAACCTATAAAATTCTAACAGGGTCAACGCAGGAAGGACATTCCCGAACCTGAGAGAATAGAGAACCGGGGCGGGGGGGGGGGGGGGGGGGTCACAGTCCATGGAAATGGGGTAGGCCATTTCGGACGGAGATGAGGAGAGATGTCTTCACGCAGAGAGTGGGGGACCCTGTGGAATTCTCTGCCACAGGAAGTGGTTGAGGCCAAAGCGTGTAATGTTTTCAAGATGGAGGTAGATACATATCTTAGGGCTAAAAAGGATCAAAGGGGTGAACATGAGTTGAGTGATCAGCCACGATTATATTAAATGGTGGGGCAGGCTTAAGGGGCTGAATGGCCTACTCCTACTTTCGATGCATTTAATTCGTTGAAGATGGGCATCACTGGCTGGTTAATCGTGTTTTTTTGTCACATGTTGTCCTCCATCCCGGATTACCCAGAAGGCATTGCTATGAGTCTGGGGTTGTCACAAGAGTTTATCAGATGAACTCCTAAAGGACATTAGTAAATCAGCAGTTACCCTTTGACCAGATTTTTATTATTTTTGTGAGGGTGACTAGCTCAGTGATATTATCACAACACCACCAACACCCCACTGTATGGGACGACTGAGTGTTACTCTTTTCTCTGTCAACTGCAGTTGAAGATTTTGGTTGAAACCTGGGACCTATTCACTCCAGCCAAGAAACTGCAACCACTCAGTAACTGGCTCCAAACAAATTTGCACTTAATGTAAGATTAACAAATGATCTGAGCACTTGATAGCTCCGCAAAGGAAACAGTAGGCTTTGCACCCAGACAAAAACAGAACACTGCTGATGACTGGCTGTCATACCTGAAGTAACTCCACACAGGCCAGCACCCTGTCCCCAAGCCACCCTTCCCACTTACCCGCGGAGAGTCCTTGGCATTGACCTGGCTTCCTTGAAGCCATCTCTCCGAGTGACTGGACTCTACATACACACGTCCAGTCGCTTTGAGTGGGCGTCCATAATGACCAAGAACACTGAGCCCATGAAAGGACCGACACAACCGAGTCCAGGGTTTACCAGGGCTTACTCTCCCATAAACGTGGCCGTAATGTTTGTACTTGTTATTACTCTAGGCACTGGCCCCACCAACGTGGCTGTGTCTGCATCCAACCCTGGCCTCCAGACGTAACTCCTCACTAACATCTCCATTTTGGAAACCCCTGGATGACCCTGGTGGAGTCCAGCCAGTATTTGGCAGTGACCCTTGCTGGGGACAATCACTCTTGCTCCACAATAATAGTATGCCATTCTCTACCGTGATCTGGCCTCAAAGGGTCCAGAGAGCTCTCAGTTCTGGCCCTGTGGTTTCCCCCATCACCACCAGCTGTTACCATCTCCTCCGCTTCCCGCACCTCCGCCCTTGAACCCCACCCCCTCCAACCGCCACCAGGACAGAACCCCACTGGTCCTCACCTTCCACCCCACCAACCTCCAGATACACCGTATCATCCTCCGTCATTTCTGCCACCTCCAAACAGACCCCCACCACCAGGGATATATTTCCCTCCCCACCCCTATCAGTGTTCTGGAAAGACCACTCCCTCCGCGACTCCCTCGTCAGTTCCACACCCCCCACCAACCCAACCTCCACTCCCTGCACCTTCCCCTGCAAACGCAAGAAGTGCAAAACTTGCACCCACACCTCCCCCCTCACCTCCCTCCAAGGCCCCAATGGATCCTTCCATATCCATCGCAAATTCACCTGCACCTCCACACACATCATTTACTGTATCCGCTGCACCCGATGTGGTCTCCTCTACATTGGGGAGACAGGCCGCCTATTTGCGGAACACCTCTGGGGAACCCGCACCAACCAACCCAACCGCCCCGTGGCTGAACAATTTAACTCCCCCTCCCACTCTGCTAAGGACATGCAGGTCCTTGGCCTCCTCCATCACCAGACCCTGACCACACGATGCCTGGAGGAAGAACGCCTCATCTTCTGCCTCGGAACCCTCCAACCACACAGGATGAATGTAGATTTCTCCAGCTTCCTCATTTCCCCTCCCCCCACCTTATCTCAGTCCCAACCCCCGGATTCAGCACCGCCCTCTTGACCTGCAATCTTCTTCCCGACCTCTCCGTCCCCACCCCCTCTCCGGCCTATCACCCTCACCCTCACCTCCTTCCACCTATCGCATTCCCAACGCCCCTCCCCCAAGTCCCTCCTCCCTACCTTTTATCTCAGCCTGCTTGGCACACCCTCCTTATTCCTGAAGAAGGGCTCGTGCCCGAAACGTCGATTCTCCTGCTCCTTGGATGCTGCCTGACCTGCTGCGCTTTTCCAGCAACACATTTTTCAACTCAGTGATCACTGAAACAGCCACGCTGGTATTGACCTCCATTAGAACCAGGTGACCATTTAACCAGACATCTATTTTGATTGGCTGTAATTTGGATTTTGCCAAGCAATTTACCTGTTCCAAGCCAGGCGAAGGTAGAGTTTCCTGTTGTGTGCCCTCTCCTGAATACTGGCCCATGATTCCTCTTACTCCCTTTAGGTGTTGTGGGACTCTTTTGCTGTCTCAAGTCCACCATACCGGCTGCAACGACAATGGCTTGCCAGTCCTGATCCTGAAGAAAGTGTTAACCATATGGGCCAAGGCTTGGCTGTGTTCTGGGTTTTGCTGTGGGCTAATCTAGAGTCCCTCCGTTCAGTATATGTGCTGAGTGAGAAAATACAATTGCCTTCCTTCAAGTGGCGTTCTCCAAGCTCAGTTGGACTGGTGAGGGGGTCCACTTCCATCAGAATACCCTGCAAGCCATATGCTCCATGTGGATAAAACCGGTTGTAGTCCCTGTCTGAAGTCTAGTTGGGCTTCAGCTAATAGGTGCTTTTGCATGGTTACATCATTAAGTCCGTATGCCAAATGATCTCTCAGTATCTCACTTCGAGTCACTTGCCGCTGCCAGTCGTCTTAACCTGGTCAAAAATCGTGACACGGACTCTCCCGGTTCTCGAATTGTCGAGTAAAACCGATAGTGTCTCAGATCCAGAGGAGGCTTGGGGGTCATAATATTCCTTAACTAAAGCTGTTGACTCTTGTCAGGTTTTAGTATCTGGTGCCTCAGGGAAAACTAGGCCCCCAATAACCGAAAAAGCTGCAGGTCCGCAAGCTGTCAGGAGAATTACTTGTTGCTTATAATCTACTCCAATGACATTTGCCTGGAAGACATGACAGATACTGGGCCCAGTCTTTGATGGCAGGATCAAACGAGTCGAGTCTCTCCAATTACGGCATGATGCCAGAAATGGCTATCCTAACTCAAAGATGAATGTCACACATGAATTTCTTCAGGAACTTGCTTTTCTCTCGTTGCCAGCGGCCACAGCGGCCGGTATCCCATCACCAAGTCACCCTTTACTTACACGCGGACTGTCCTTGATACTGCTCCAGCTCCCTCTGAGCCAGCTCTCAGAGTGAACAGACCCCCTGACCCTCCTGTCAGCCAGGGCTCCCTGATTGGACCAGGGTAACAGCCCCCAGTTCTGTAAGGTCGACCCGGCTGATTTCACTACAATCATTACAATAATCTCCCGTCCTTCCCGAGATACAGGGCTGAGGAGATGATGTAGATGCCAGGGGACTGGAGAGCAGTAAGTGCTGATAGCGGAGTTGAGAAAAGGATGCAAATATATTCCTAATGACAACAGCACAGTCGGTTTACCCTCAGTAGTGAGTAAAGATGTGGAAATGATGATCGAGACAAGGACTGGGAGAAGCTGGAGCTCATTAAGGGGAGTTCACAAAGAGACAAATTATGTTTGACTCATTGAGGGTTTTGATGAAACAACAATGGAAGTGGTTTCGGGACACACATTGAGCATCTGCGTGAATTTTAACAAAGTGCTGATCAAAGATCCATATTCAAGGTGAGCTAATACCTTGCGTTCATTTCGGGTCTCCCTGCTATAGGGACGAGGCTGTTAACTTGGGACAGTTCAGAAAAGATTTACAAGGACGTTTCTGGGGTTTGAGCTACAGGGAGAGGCTGAACAGGCTGGGGCTGCTTTCCCTGGAGCATCGGATGCTGAGGGGTGACCTTTTAGAGGTTTATAAAACCACGAGGAGCACAGCCAAGGTGAGTAGCCAATGTCTTTTCACCAGGGTGGGGGAGTCCAGAACTAGAGGGCATAGGTTTAAGGTGAGAGGGGAAAGGTTTGAAAGGGATTTAAGGGGCAGCTTTTTTCACGTAGAGGATGGTGCGTGTATGGAATGAGCTGCCAGAGGAAGTGGTGGAGGCTGGTACAATTACAACATTTAAAAGGCATCTGGATGGGTGTAAGAATAGGAAGGGTTTGGAGGGATATGGGCCGGGTGCTGGCAAATGGGATTAGATTTATCCAGGAATATCTGGTTGGCATGGACGGGTTGGACTGAAGGGTCTGTTTCTGTGCCGTACATCTCTATGACTCCATAACATAGTTGAGGCTTAAGGAATATGAGGAGCAGTGTCCAATTCGATGGAAATATGGGCCTAAGGTCAGAAAGCAGGGTGTTGTGGTTCACTTTCAGACTGGAGGAGGAGCTTAATCAGAGGGTATTGCTAATGGATTGCCTTGATGTGGATGGTCTACCAGAACGGGATAAGCAGGGAACAGACGGAATTGAGGGACTGTAGGGCAATGCATTTTGGCAGCAGTGGGCTAATTACTGTACAGAAGGAGGCTATTTGGCCTATCTAGTCCATGACTGCTCCCTGACGGGTCATCCCGTCAGTCCCACTCCCCGCCTCAAACACTGCGCAGCCCTTAAAGTATATTCCCCTCAAGTATCTGTCCGATTTCCTGTTAAAATAACTCACCATCTTTGCTTCCAATACACTCTCCCCCTTCCAACCCCCTCCCCCAACCATTGTAGGTGGCTAGTCCCAGCCCATTACCACCCGATGTCCCCATATTTGGGTTCTGTGCATTAAAGTTCAGGTTCCAGCAGCTAAAGGGATGACTTTTCTCTGACATTAATTATTGGCACTCGGTCAGTAACACCTTCATCTCCCCCCCCCCCCCCCCTCAGTACTCCTTCGATCCAAGGAGGCTATCCCCACCTTCCCCAACCTGACCCTGTCACTTTAAAAAACCCCTTGGGAAACCTTCCCCTTGCAGCTCCTCCCCAGAACGGGGGAGAGAGAGAGAAAAAAATAACTTCAGTCATTGGCCCCCGATCAAAGGTTCCGCAAAGCATCCTGTTTGCTGGTCAACGCCTCCCTTAATAACGCCAGAGGTCCCATGTCCTTTGAGATACTCTCCCGAAATGCGGCGACACCTTCAGGGATCGTCACACCCCTACTCCCAGGTCTCTCTGCCCCTCCACCTTCCAGAATTGCCCTGTTCAGTCTATATTGTCTTTCTCACACGCTCCTGCCAACATACATCATTGCGCCGTCCTCTGTATTAAATCCCATCTGCCTCTCATTTTACCAGGATCTCGTGTCCCATTACACTCAATTAGTACGATCCTCATTCATTTGATATCGCTGCTGATAGTTCATTTATTTGACTCTGTCAATGTCCTTTTGTGCTCCCAGCACTCACCCTTGGGGACGCCACTGGCTTCTCTCCCTCTCTTGTGAGATCTGAAGGGTGACCAATCACTGTGACTCACTGCTTTCTGTCCTACAGCTGGGTTTTTTTTTAACCCAAAAGTGTTTCAGACCTAAAGGCCCTTTTTGAAAGAGTGTGGGATGTGGGCGTCGCTGGTTGGACCAGCCTTTAGTTCCCGTCCCTAATGGCCCACAGGGAAGGCAATGGTACAGAGTTACAACACTCTGGAAGTAAATTTCAAAGTCCATTGATTGGAGAGGACGTGGATGTAAGGAAGGTAGATTAATCTTTACCTGTTGGGACCACAAGTCAGAACCAACGAGTGCCATACCTGGCTGTATTTAGCATCACTGTATAATAAATGGTACACCTCACCAAGGGTCAGTTAGCTCAGTTGGCTAAATGGCTGGTTTGTGATGTCAGGTGATATCAACAGGGCCTATTCCTAGCGTACTAGCTGAGGTCATGTGGATGGAATGAGATGAGATTGCCATGACAACTTCTGGCTTCTCAACCTTGCCCTCCACCACGAGGGCACTCTCTCTCTCTCTTTCTCTCTCTCTCTCTCGCTCTCGGTCTGTAATGACAGAGCAGCCCCTGTGGGATAATGCCATCTTTCACCTTCTAAAAGGTCCTGCTTTTTGGGTACAGGACATACCTGGACAATTTTCCACATTGTCGGGTAGGTGCCAGTGTTGTAACTGGAACGGAGCAGCTTGGCTAGGGGGAGGGGCAAGTTCATTACTATTACCGGAATGTTGTCAGAGCCCATAGCCTTTACAGTACCTCCAACTATTTCTTGATGTCACGTGGAGTGCCTCCTAGTGCCTCCAACTATTTCTTGATGTCACGTGGAGTGAATCGAATTGGCTGAAGACTGGTATCTGTGACGCTGGGGACCACTGGAACGGGTTGTAATGGATCATCCACTCGGCACTTCTGGCTGAAGATTGCTGCGAAAGCTTCAGCCTTATCTTTTGCGCTGATGTGCTGGACTCTTCCCTCATTGAGGATGGAGGTATTCGTGGAGCCTCCTCTTCCAGTGAGTTGTTTAATTGTCCCCCACCCATTCACTACAGGATGTGGCAGGACTGCAGAGCTTAGATCTGATCCCTTGGTTGTGCGTTCACTTAATTCTGTCCATCACTTGCTGCTTATGCTGTTTGGCACACAGAGCTCTAATCTTGCATTTTAAAATTCTTAACCTCGCTTTCAAACCCCTCCAAGGCCTCATCCCTCCCTATCGGTGGAATCTCATCTGGGCCCACATCCCTCTGAAATCTCATCACTCCTGACCTCTTGAACATCCCCGATTTTAATTTCTCCCATATTGATCGCTGTACCTTCAGTTGCTTGTTCCCTTGAAGGGAACCCTTGGGGCATTTCACTCTGGTAGAGGTGCTACATAAATCTAAGTTGTTGTTGTATCGAAGCCCACATTCAGGTCTTTGAAGTTTCGCTGGATTTCTTGTTTCGCGGCGCCACCGTGTGGTAGTTGCTGGGAATTGCTGTAGTTGGGTTGTCTGGCCAGGAGAGGCGTCACTGCTCCATCCTGTGGTGGAATGCTGCAAGTGCAGCGGCCGGTCTCACTTCATTCTTGCACCAGACCTGGAGAGAGAGAGTTGTGGAATCCCTATAGAGTGGAAGCAGGCCATTCGGTCCATCGAGTGAACACTGACCCTCCCAAGAGTATCCCACCCCTACTCTATCATTGTAACCCTGCATTTCCCAAGGCTGATCCACCTAGCATACACATCCCTGGATACTATGGTCAATTTAGCATGGCCAGTACACCTGACCTGCACATCTTTGGATTGTGGGAGGAAACTGGAGCACCCGGAGGAAACCCACGCAGACACGGGGAGAATGTGCAAACTCCACACAGACAGTCACCCGAGGGATCGAACCTGGGTCCCTGGTGCTGTGAAGCACTGGTACTAATCACAGAGCCATCCTGATTCATAGAGTCATATGGTACGGAAACAGACCCCTCGGTTCAACCAGTCCACACTGACCATAGTCCCAAACTAAACCAGTCTCACCTGCCTGCACTTGGCCTCTTTCTCTGCAAACATTTCCTATTCATGTACTTATCCAAATGTCTTTTAAACATTGTAACTGTACCCACATCCATCACTTCCTCTGAAAGTTCAATCCTCACATGAACCACTCTCTGTGTGAAAAGTTGACCCTCATGTCTTTTTAAAATCTTTCTCCTTTCACCTTAAAAATATGTCCCCTCATCTTGAAATGCCCCACCCTGTAATCACTTTATCTATACCCCTCATGATTTTAGAAACCTCTGTAAGGTCACCCCTCAACCTCCTATGTCCAATGAAAAACGTCCCAACCTTTCCTCATAACTCAAACCCTCCATTTCCTGCAACATCCTGGTAAATGTTTTCCGAACCCCCTCTAGCTTAATAATATCCTTCCTATGACAGGGAGACCGGAACTGGACACAGTACTCCAAGAAGACTCCTGAGTTTGTGTGTGGGAGGGAGGGAGAGAGGGTGCTGTGAGGTGGGAACATGGGATAGGCCAGCTAGGAGAGGCAACGTCTGGAAGAGGGATGTTATGTCTTTTCTGCTTAATCTTGAACTTTCAGCCTACACTTGGACAATCTCTGCATCTTAGGGTGTTTGCACATTGATGGTTGGCATCAACCTGTTCAGATACCCTCTATCTGAGTCAGGGACATTACCACTTGTACCACTGGTACTTCCAAAATCTGTGGCACCAGATATCAACTGATGCATGGAATATTTCTTGCCTGGGCAAGTTGTTATCACTGAGTTTTCTCATGAGCACCGCTGCAGGCATCTTTAACCGCAAGTGATTTTTCACATGCACTGACCCACAGGGTTGCTTGCTCCTTAATCTCTAGACAAGACTCTTCATGCACTGTAACACTCCTTTATCTCAATCTGTACACGTAGCTTCTCAAATACAGCTCTCTAGTGCAGTGTCTAAGACCTCTCTGTCTGCACATGCTCATTCCAGACTCTCTTACTGGTGGTCAGGGTCCTGCGATCAGTTATATTGTCTTGATTTATGTGATATACTGCAGCTTGCCCTTGTCATGGCTAACATTATCCCAGTGGTGTACTTGCACTTACTTGCATCGTAGTGACGGTTAACCCAGAGCATCAGGTGACGTTCCAGGAACCTGGGTTCGAATCCGACCACAGCAGATGACGGAATTTGAGTTCAGCAGAAGAAGGTTCTAGAACGATGACCGTGAATCTATTGCCAATTGTCGGGAAAACCCACCTGGGGTTCACTCATGTCCTGAAGGGGGTGAAATAGCCATCCTCACCTGGTCTGGTCTACATGTGACTCCAGACCCACAGCAATGTGGTTGACTCTTAACTACCCTCTGGGCAATTAGAGAGGAACAAGTAACTCCTGGCCTAGCCAGCAGCACCTTCATCCCGTGTGTGAATAAAAAATCATTACCGTCTTCCACCACCTCAGAAGTTTGGGTCTGACAGGTCGATTTGATCTGGGATCTGACTGTGCCTCCTGGTGAGATCCACGTGGGTTCTACAACGGCCTGTTGCTGCCAGGCTACACTTGGAGTAATTGTATCGCTCTTTGATGTACTGCAACCATGGCCGTCCTGCAATCTGCAATGATCACATCTCTGCTCGGGGTAAAATCTCCGCCTCCCTGTTAATGGCCGATGCAGGTAACACTGTTAATGAGTGTAAAGGCGAGGTCAACATGGTGGCTCATTGGTCAGCACCAGGGACCCGGGTTCAATTCCAGCCTCGGGCGACTGTCTGTGTGGAGTTTGCACACTCTCTCCATGTCTGTGTGGATCTCCTCCTACGGTCCAAATTTGTGCAGATTAGATGGAATTGTCATGCTAAACTGCCCATAGTGAACAGGGTTAAAAATCACACAACACCAGGTTATAGTCCAACAGGTTTAATTGGAAGCACACTAGCTTTTGGAGTGACGCTCCTTCATCAGGTGATAGTGGAGGGCTCGATCATAACACAGAATTTATAGCAAAAATTTGCAGTGTGATGTAACTGAAATTATACATTGAAGAATTGATTGTCTGTTAAGTCTTTCATCTGTTAGAATACAGTGATAGTTTCACTTCTTTCATGTGTAAATCACAAAACCTTTTTTTTAAAAGTTGCATTCTCGGGTTAGCTGTTAACAATGGTGATAGCTAGACAATGTGTTGAAGGTCTTAGCCCCCTGTGTTCTCTGTCTATGACCTGATGTTTAGATTGATTCTAATCTAAAAAGTGAGATAACAGAGTTTTACATAAATTCATGCAGTTTTTGAGCTCAGAGTTCTACATGAATGTATGCAGTTTTTGAGCAAAGTGCAATGTAACTCTGCAAGTACAAATTCACCCCAAAAATATATGTGTGCATGTGGGTCTTTGTCTGTCTGTGTGTGTGTGTATGTCTGTCTGGGGTGGTGGTTGTGAGTGTGAGAAAGTGTGTGTGTGTGTGTAGTGAGTGAAGAGCGTCTTAAGTCTGTGAGGAGGTGCATGTGTGAGTGTGGGAGTGTGTATGTCTGTAAGGATGTGTGTGGGTGTCTGTGTGCGCGTCAGTGTGTACCTGTGTCCTTGTGTATGTGAGAGTGTGTGTGCGGAGGATGGACCCAAGGTGGACTTCGGGACAGGCAGCAGAGGAAAGTGGCCGAGCAGAGGCTGATAGCTAAGTTCGGTACCCATAGGGAGGGCCTCAACCGGGACCTTGGGTTCACGTCACATTACAGGTGATCACCATTGCACTATACACACACACACAGATATTCCTACACACACACACTCTCACATACACACGGACACAGATACACACAGACGCGCACACAGATACCCACACACACACAGACACCCACACACACCCTTATAGACACACTCACTCCCACACATGCACCCCCTCACAGACTTAAGACACTCTGCACTCACTACACACACACTTTCTCACACTCACAACCACCACCCCAGACAGACACACACACACAGACAAAGACCCATATGCACACATATATTTTGTGGGGTGAATTTGTACTTGCAGAGTTACATTGCACTTTGCTCAAAAACTGCATACATTCATGTAGAACTCTGAGCTCAAAAACTGCATGAATTTATGTAAAACTCTGTTATCTCACTTTTTAGATTAGAATCAATCTAAACATCAGGTCATAGACAGAGAACACAGGGGGCTAACACCTTCAATATATTGTCTACCTATCACCATTGTTAACAGCTAACCCGAGAATGCAACTTTAAAAAAAAGGGTTTTGTGATTTACACATGAAAGAAGTGAAACTATCACTGTATTCTAACAGATGAAAGGCTTAACAGACAATCAATTTTTCAATGTATAATTTCAGTTACATCACACTGCAAATTTTTGCTATAAATTCTGTGTTACGATCGAGCCCTCCACAATCACCTGATGAAGGAGCATCGCTCCGAAAGCTAGTGTGCTTCCAATTAAACCTGTTGGACTATAACCTGGTGTTGTGTGATTTTTAACTTTGTCCACCCCAGTCCAACACCGGCATCTCCGAATAGTGAACAAGGGTTAGCCATGGGTCTGGTTGGAGGTTTAATGTAGCCTGCTTCCATACGGTAGGGGTTCTATGTGTATCGTGAGGTGTACAGCCTCTGCTGTGTTCTCTTCTGAGTTCACAATCCGACTGGCGAGTGCCCCAGAGCTGCCCAGTGACTGAGTTGAGCTCATTCCCAGACTCTGTGCTACTGCCTCAGTGACCACCCCCTCCGCCCCCTCGGGCCGCTGAGGGTAATGTGGGCAGCTTGGTGCCTGGGTGATGTCTATCGCCAAAGTGAACCTCCTGATGTCCTTGCCGTTGTCCGATACTAACCCTCCTTGGGAATTCGTGTGGCGCTTGGACTCTGCACCTGCTTCTGATCATGGGGTCCACTGTGGTGGCAGACTCGCCAACTTTAAGGGCATTTAAATGGTCATTGGATAAACATGGATGAGAGTGGAATAGTGTAGGATAGATGGGCTTCAGATTGGTTCCACAACATTGAGGGCCGAAGAGCCTGTACTGCGCTGGAATGTTCTATGATTGAAAGGTGTGTGGCCACTGCAATCCACCTTCAGTAAGGAATCCTTCAGGACTAACTGAGGAGGTGATGGCCTAGTGGTGTTATTGCTGCACTGTACATCCAAGTAACGTTCTGGGGACCTGCGGTCAAATCCCATCACGGTGGAGTTGGAATTTAATAAATATATCTACATGTGACTCCAGACCCACAGCAACGTGGTTGACTGTTAACTGCCCTCTGGGGCAATTAGGGATGGGCAATAAATGCTGCCAAGCCAGTGATGTCCACATCCTGTGGATGAATTAATAAAAAGTGCGTTTCCCTTATAAACTGAACAAACCCCTTTTCTATGTCCATACCAGAAACCTTGCTGCAATTATTGTCTCCCTGGGCACTTGGCTGTGTATGGTGCTTATTCAACACAATGTCGTGGAACCCTTATGTGTTTTTGTCCTAATGCCTGGTATCTGTGTGTGGTGCTGTTACTCTGTACTACATCCCCCACCCCTGGTGGCGATGGTGTTGAGGGGTGGAGTTCGCTGGTCCCCTCCTTTTTATTTGACATTCCTCGTACAAACCTTTCACTTCACTTCAGAACTGTAGCTTTGGCGAGCGCCCGGTCAGATTTTGGAGAGGCAAAGATTTGTCTGAGTCTGCCGGCAGTCGCTGACCAAGTTCTAGAATCGGACTGTATGTCTTTCTTGAGGATAAGATCACCTTTGACTGCTTGATCCATTGCTGCCCTCAGGAAGGTATCTGCTGTTACTTGCCTCTTGTCTGAAGAACTGACCATCCCTTAGTCAGACCTTTCATACCAAGAATCGCAAAATTGATGGTTCTGACAGAATTCCCCTTCCTTACAATTAAACAGGAAAGTGTATGATTCCTGGGAGATTTAAAGTTTGATTTATAAGTCCTGTCTAACTTTAGGGAGAAAGTGAGGTCTGCAGATGCTGGAGATCAGAGCTGAAAATGTGTTGCTGGAAAAGCGCAGCAGGTCAGGCAGCATCCAGGGAACAGGAGAATCGACGTTTCGGGCATAAGCCCTTCTTCAGGAACTTTAGTACAAGTTAAAATCAAAACTGGGTTGATTTGATTTGATTTATTACTGTCCCATGCGGTGAAAGTATTGCCTTACGTGGTTTACGGGCAGATCATACTATACAGAGGCGAAAGTGAGGACTGCAGATGCTGGAGATTAGAGTCAAGATTAGAGCGGTGCTGGAAAACAACAGCAGGTCAGGCAGCATCCGAGGAGCAGGAGAATCGACGTTTCGGGCAGGAGCCCTTGATCAGGGAGGGCTTTTGCCTGAAACGTCGACTCTCCTGCATTAAGGTAACAGAGCAGAGCGCAGGATACAGTGTTACAGCTGCCAAGAAGATGCAGACAGAGATCAACATTACCATTAAAGAAGTCCGTTCAAACGTCTGATAAGGAAGAATGGACCAGGTTTAACAAGAATTCCTATTTATAGCAAGTATATAGATTTAAGTGACAGATAAGCAATTATGAATACTCAGCATTTAACTTTACCAGCTAAAAATCTAATCCCCTTATATACTAGCCCCTGAAACACATATACACACACACACGTACACACACACACGTACACACACAGACGCAAACATACACACACACAAACACACACACACATACAAACACACACGCACACATATACACACACACAAACAAACATACACATACACATACACACACACACACACGTATACACACACACGTACACACACACACATACACACGCACACGTACACACGCACACGTACACATGCAACACACACTCACACACAAACAAACACACACACGTACACACACACACGTACACACACACGTGGATACACACACGTGGACACACACACGTGGACACACACACGTGGACACACACACGTGGACACACATGGACACACACACGTGGACACACATGGACACACACGGACATACACACACGTAAACGTACACACACGGACAAACACACACGGACACACAAAAACACACACAAACATACACACACACAAACACACACACGTACGCACACACATGCAAACACACAGACAGACACACACAAACACACATACAAACACACATAAACACACACAAACACACACAAACACACACACGGACACACACGGACACACACACGGACACACACACGGACACACACACACGGACATGCACACACACACACACACGGACACGCACACACACACGGACACGTACACACACACGGACACACACACACACACACGGACATGCACGGACACACACATGGACAGACACACGGACACAGACACACACATACATACACACACGGACACACACAAATACACACAAAAACACACACGGACACACACACACAAACATAAACACACAAACACACACACGTACGCACACACACACGCAAACACACACACAAACACATACGTACACACAAACACATACACAGACACACACACACAAACACATACACAGAAACACACCCACACACAAACACACACACACACGTACACACAAACACACACACAGACACACACGCAAACACACATGCACACAGACACACACACACACAAACACAAACACGCACACAGATACACACACACACACAAACACATACAGACACACACGCACAGACACACACACACCAACACACATGCACAGACACACACACACACACAAACACACACGCAAACACATACACAGAAACACACCCACACACACACACACGTACACACACAAACACACACACATACACGGAAACACACACACACGCACACACACAAACATACACACACAAACACACACACGTACGCATACACACACAGAGACAGACACACAAACACACATGTACACACACACAGACACACGCACACACACACAAACACACATGCACACAAACACACACACACAAATGCACACATGCATGCGTGTGTGCACACACAAACACACACAAGTGCACATACACACACACAAACACACACACACACAAACACACACAAACGCACACACAAACACACACACGTACAAACACACACACGTACACACACACACGTACACACACACACACACGTACACACACATACACACACACACAAACAAACACACACACAAACAAACACACACACACACAAACACACACACAAACACACACACAAACACATACACACAAACAAACACACACACAAACAAACACACACACACAAACACACACACACACACAAACACACACACATACAAACACACACAAACACACACACACACACATACAAACACACACACATACAAACACACACAGATACAAACACACACGCACACACACACACACACAAACACACTCACACACACACACACACACACTTAGTTTAAAAAGCATGAATGAAATGGACCAAAGGGAAAACTGGGAAAGTAGCTTCACGGTTGTGCTGATCAGAATACTCCTTCTTGATCCTACTTCTCCAGATGCCTCCACTGGTTTGCAGAAGGCACAGGGTGACTGATTGACATGTGTATAAGTCTCTGACCTCTTAAAGGTTAGAGTTTACAGCAATGGCTGAAAGAAAAATAAAATCAACTGATGTTTCTTCAGACTTTACTGTGGAGAATGGACAGAGCTCCTGTGTTGTTGGAGATCTGTGCTGTTCAGTTACCCAGGAGCCTATCACACAATTGGTAGCATGTTGTCATCATTTCCCAGTCAGTAGTCTGCAGACCGAGCAGCCACTCATTGCTGGCTGAATCCCCACTTGTGTACCCTCGGCTCCAGCTTGTCTGCAGTCTGCACTATAGACCAGCAGCTGTGTAAACAATGCTTTCAGTGAGTGCCAAAGTCACTCAAGGCGTAATCCTTTTGCAACCTTGCTTTTTTTTTAAAAACAGTCTCTTTCCAAATTTCAGTCCACAATCAAAAATACCGATATATAAAAGGATATGGTCTTTATAACAGAACCTGCAGGGTTTATGGGGACAGATTAAGACCCTGGGGATAGACTGAGGGAATCGGTTTGATATTTGATTCAAGATGCGATTCAGAAACGAAGGTGAGATGTTCTCCATTATTGCTATTCCTTTTTTAAGCCTTACCTGGAGCTGCTTTGAGTTACGTGCAACGCAGTGAGATGAGATGACACAGAGAGGTACACAGTTATAGTCAACACCCTTCAACATCCAAACCCCCTCAGACAGCACCTCCCAAACTCGCGACCACTTCAATACAGAAGGACAAGGGCCAGCAGATCCCTGGGAACACCCCCCTAACCCCCCCCCCCCCCGCAAGTTCCCCTCCAAGTCATTCTCCATCCTGACTTGGAAATATATCGCCGTCCTTCAGTGTCACTGGGTCAAAAACCTTGGGGATGCCATCCCTCAGGGCATTGTGGGTCACAGCACGGTTCAAGGAGACAGCTCACCGCTACCTTCTCAAGGGCAAACTGAGTACAGGAAATAAGTACTGCTCAGTGGTTAGCACTGCTGCCTCACAGCTCCAGGGACCCAGGTTCGGTTCCAGCCTCGGGCGACTGTCTGTGTGGAGTTTGCGCATTCTCCCCATTTCTGTGTGGGTTTCCTCTGGGTGCTCTGGTTTCCTCCCACAATCCAAAGATGTGCAGGTCAGGGTGGATTGGCCATGGGAAATGCGCGGTCGCAGGGATAGAGTTGGGGGGTGGGGGGGGGGGGGGGGGTGCATTTGAGTGGGATGGTCTTCAGTGGGTCAGTGTGTGCCGATGGACCGAGCGGCCCACTTCCAGACTGTCGGGATTCGGGGGGATTGTAGAATTCTATGGTCTCTGCCTTAAATACGCAGTGACTGCATAATTAAAGAGCTACCTGGAGGAGGCAGGTGAGGGATGGGGAGGTCAGGTAAAGGAGCTGTTGGGTTCTGGATGGTGGCAAATGCTGGTGAAATTACGAAAAGTACTCGGGTCAGACAAAAAAAAAACGCTCCGTCAGTGGGCTGGCTCAGGGTGGGTGCACTTCAAGTGGTGCCTCACACATGGGTAGGTGGGCAGCCGATGTTACCCTTGGTAGCACAGAAACCCCTCCAACTCCTGCATCCAGCCCCTGCAGGAAGAGCTCTGTACCAATGTTCCCTTCGAAAACCCACCCCAAAATCTGTTCCTGGGCACGGCAGGGTGGGGGAGTTAGCTGCTGAACAATAATTGAGACGTTCCTCATTACCTGTGCCAGGCTCCTCCTCTGATTAATTCTTCCATTTACCAGGCACCTTATCGTCACGCTGGATAAAGAGATTAATTGGATCCCGAATCCAATCGCCGCTTGTATTAATTGCGGCAGTAATGAAACATAATCCGTTCCCCCGTGCTGCGTGGTCGGAGTGTCTCCCAGAGATCAGTCTGCAGCAATCCCACACTGTGGGATGGGGATTGAATTGTAAACAGCGTCAATTAAAGCTTTATGATCACGACTCCTGCTTAATTCAAAAGGTGCTTGTGAAACAAGCCTGCAGCGAACACAAGTCGTTTTTAATTAAACTGCTTTTAATTACCGAGATGTACAGCGACAGTGTGATCATCTGCCTTCTCAGCTTATTGCTCCCAAATTGCTTTTGATTAATGCTGGGCCTGCTTTGTACTGTGCCGTTCATACTAACAGAGACCTGCAGGGCCCGACGGCCCGTTCCAGTTGCCGCGTACCCCACCTCGGAAATGAGCTCCTTCTCTGGTGCCAATGTTCCCTGATATGCTCCACTTGCGAGAATGTGACGCCGCCCGCGGTTCAATAGCCCAGCTCGCTGAGTAGGCTCGGTGCAGCAGGAATGGCCACTCCGGAGAAAGGGATTTCGCCCGAAACGTCGACTCTC